>NW_006408980.1:914164-922599 GCF_000296735.1 Chrysochloris asiatica
TATTCCTAGATATTTCATCCTATTGTAAATGGTATTGTAAATGGTATTGCTTTCCTAATGTCCTTTTCAATGTGTATGATTTTTATGTCCTCTCCTCAGCTTTTTTGCCTTCAAAGCTGCCTGTGAGATTTCAAGGTGCCACTGTTGGTTGTTATGCTTTACCTCAGGATTTAATTTAATTTTCAGCCTGTTTTGTTTTTAAACTCTCTTTTCCTTTCCACACCTCTGTCCTGGTCTTATCCGTATTTAACAACAACAAAAAAATCAAGCCAACCAGTTCAGTGACAGCTCTTGGGCTGTGCACATGCATGGCAAAAGAACTCACCAGTGGTGAGGGTGGGGGAGTGTCCTCTTGCTCAGGCACCCCATCTAGTCACTAGAATGGAGGGGCACAAACAATGAGGATGCCAGTGAACAGATACCAAAAAAAAAAAAAGAAAAGAAAATCAGATCAAAGAAAAACCGACAAAGTGTATTGTCCACTTTTGCTCTGAGGTCCTCGCAACATTTTTCCATGATGTGTCTGCTCCCCCTCTTGGTCTTGCCATTTGGTCTAGGCCAAGTTGTTGGTTCCGGTCCGCAGAGTCCGCCAGATTCAAAAGTAGGCGATTTCTTACTTTTGCTAAAAGTTCCACTATCTATATGCCTACGAACAATTTAAATATTCCTACCTCTGTGTTTTTGAGTTATGGAGCTCTGCCCTAGATCTGTTTTGCCTGGTATTCTGTAGTATGGCTGATGCAGAACTTCACTGCACCTCCACCCTAGCTGCCATCAAGCTCCGCCTCCCTTATGTCTTCTTTTGATGTTTTCTGCATCGTTTAATATTTTGCACATTGAGTCCTACAATATTTCAGTACAAGCCATAAATATTTCTTCAGTTCTTTCAGCTGGAGAAATGCTGAATATCTTCTTCCCTTTCAGTTTACTTACTCTAGGTCTTTGGGCTTTTCATTGATACTTGACTTTATTTTTTATTTCTATTTTTTCCTTTGAAATTTTCTGTTCAAATATTCTACTTCAGTATTTCTTCTGTTCACTTTTGCTTCACTATAATAAAGACCAAGCTTCAGTGTTTGTTCTGCCTTTATATATGTCTTTTACTGCCTGTTTTTTAATGACATTTTTCTTTCTTCCTCTATGAAGGTATTGATGACATACCACAACTCTTCTGATCGTGGGTCATTAGAATCTAATGCATCAAATATGTTCTTAAAACAGTCTATAAATTATGGTGGGATATGTTCAAAGTTGTTTTTCCTCTTGTGAACTTGTTTTAATTTTCTTCATTTTCATCCTGAACTTGCATATCAACAATTGATGGTCTATTCCATATTCTGCCACTTGCCTTGTTTTGACTGATCATATTGCTTACCAACAAATGTATGATCCTAAAAATGTTGCTTTATTCAAGTCATTATTACCAACTCTACTCTCAAGGGTGTTTCACAGTCTTATTATGAGTGCCTTCCAACATTAGGGGTTCACAATTCAGCATTGTATTTGATAAATTTCTGCTGCTATGCATAAGGTTTTTAGTGGTTAACCATTCATATGTAGTCTGCGTATCTTCCTATCTAGTTTGTCTTAGCCTGGAAATACTGGGGAAATCTGTCAACCATGGGAGACTGGTGGCATAGCTTCTAGCATCACAACAACACACAAGCTACCACAGTGTGACAAATTGACAGAGAAGTGGTGGTTGGACCTACTAGATACAAATTAGCAACAACAATAAGAACAAAAAAACAGTTTTCAGTATGCCAAAAGTGTCCTGGTGTGGTGCTGTAGGATAAGCACTGGACTACTAACCAGAAGATCAGTCATTCAAACCCATCTGAAACCCAGTGTAAGGTCGCTATTAGTCGAAAACATAATAATAAAAACAAAATTAAAAAAAAAATGTGTGTAATATTATTATTGTTGATAGATGCTATAGAGCTGTCTCTGAATCATAGCAACTCTATGCACAACAGAAATAAAGCACTTCCCACCCTGAGCCATACTCACATTATTTGCCATTCTTGAGATAAAAGATGCAAACCATGGTATCAGTCCATCTTATTAAAGGTCTTCCTCTTTTTAGCTGACCCTATTTTATCAAACATAATGACCTTTTCCAGGGGCTGGTCCTTCCTGGTAATATGTTCAAAATGCATGTAACCAAGTCTTGCCATCCATTATTCCAAGGAGCACTCTGGTTCACAAAAGATTTGTTTGTTCTGGCAGTCCATGGTAATTTCAGTATTCAGACCAACACCTTAATTCAAATGCATCAATTATTTACCAACTTCTAACTCCTTGTTCAGCTTTCATATATGACAAATGAAAATAACATGGCTTGGATTAGGTGCACCTTAGTTCTTAAAAGTTATCTTTAACACTTTAAAGAGATCATTTTGTGGCAGATTTACCCAATGTAATATCTTGTACAATATCTTGACTGCTGATTCCATGAGTTTTGATTGTAGATTCAAGTAACATGAAACACATGTCTTCAAAATTGTCAGCATTTATCATGATGTTGTATATTCATCCAGCTGTGAGTATTTCTATTTTCTTTGCATTTGGGTGTAATCCAATACTGGATGCTGTAGTCTTTAATCTTCATCAGTAAGTGCTTCAAGTCCTCTTTGATTTTAGCAAGAAAAGTTATGTCATCTACATATTTAAGGTTGTTAATGAGCTTTCCTCCACCTGGGACTACATTTTTCTTCCTATACTGCAATTTCTCTGATTATTTGCTCAGCATACCGATTAAATAAGTATGGTGAAAGATTGCAACACTGAAGTGCAGTATTCCTGATTTTAAACCATTTCATATCCACTTGTTCTTTCCAACTGAGTGTCTATTAGTCTATGCACAGGTTTCCCATGAGTAAAATTGCATGTTCTGGAATTCCAGTTCTTTACAATAGTACCCAGAGTTTAAGATCAAATGATTTTGCATAGTCAATAAAATACAAGTAAACATCTTTCTGATATTCTTATGTTTCAGCCATGAAAACAAAGTCCATCCATAAAAATGATATCCCTCTTTCCATGTCCCCTTCTGGCAACTCCTTTTCAATGTACTCTTGCAACCATTTTTAAATTAACTTCAGTAAAATTTTATTTGAATGTGTATTAATGATATTGTCTGGTCATACTGTCATTCTGTTGGGTCACCCTTCTTTGGAATAGGTACACATATGAACTTCTTCCAGTTGTTTTTCTAGGTAAATGTCTCTCAAATTTCTTGTCTTAGAAGAGTTACTGCCACCAATGCTGCAGAAGTTCACAGAAATATTTCAGCTGGTATTCTGTCAATTCCTGTAGCCTAGTTTTTCACCAATGTTTTTAGTGCATCTTAGACTTTTGTCTTCAGTTGTTGATCTTATGCTACCTCCTAAAATAGTTAAACATTGACCAACTCTTTCCATTTCAGTGACTGTATTCTTCTCATTTTATCTTGATGTTTCCTGTATTGTTCAATATCTTGCCCATGTTGTTATTGTTGTTAAATGTTGTCAAGTCAATCCCAACTGATAGTGATCCTGTAGAGGATTCCAAGGAGTGACTGGTGGCTTTGAATGGCCGATCTTTTGGCTCAAAATGACCTGAAACTTTAGCTTCTTCTTCAGTTATTTCCTTCCATTTTGATTTCTAACTCCATGTCTTTGCAAATTATATTAAAATAGCTTATACAAAGAACTAAAGAAAACAAAACAACAATGTATAAATGAGAATAATAACATAAATACCAAAATTATGAGAAGAAATGGAAAATTTGAACAGATTTACAAAGAGTGAAGAGATAGAAATAGTAATCAATGCCTTCCATCCTTCAAAAAAAGAAAATTGTTTTGGACCAGATGACCTCACTGGTGAATTCTGCCTAGTATTTAAAGAAGTATAAGCACCATTTTTCTCAGCTCCCAATCCTGCTGGTGAACAGAGAAAATGAAATAGGAAAGATTCAAAGACAGTTTTTGTTTCATCTATGTAGCTCTATTTTTGGGGTGATTTTGTTGTATCTATTTTACCTCTACACTAGTGAACATTTATTAGACCTATTTTTCTGTGTAAAATTTCCATAAAAACATTTCATAAGACATATAGAAATAATAAAATACAGTGTTATATGTATTCTGATGGAGTCCTGGTATGAGGCTGTGGGTTAATGAGCAGGACTGCAAAGTTTATTTGAACTACAAGATTGGTGATTCAAGCTTACCAGCTACTACTTGGAATTTCTATACAGGGTTACTATGGGGTCAAACTGACTCGATGTCACTTAACAACAACAACAACAACAACAAATGTGTTCTGATAGACTTGGTTGTTGTATAGTAATTTTTTTTAAATTTGTTATTGCTGCTATATGCCATGAAGTCGGTTTGGACTCATAGCGACCCTGTACAGGGTTTCTGAGGCTGTAAATCTTTACGGGAGCAGAAAACCTCATCTTTCTCCAGCGGAACAGCTGGTAGTTTCGAACTGCTGATTTTGCTGTTCACAGCCTGATTTGTAACCACTACGTTACCAGAGCGTCTTAATTTTTAAATGGCATACTTCAATTAAAGGAAAATTTAGTTATTCATAATTTCATTATAATCATCACCTTTCAGTCATTAGTAGGCTCTTAACATTTATGTGGTAATTCTGAACACTATGCCTAAATTCACCCTATATAGTTTACTATTAATAAACGCTGGTAGTGTTGTATATTACATATTAGCAGCTTCTTAGGAGCAAGATGAGGCTTTCTGCTCCCATAAAGATTTAACATTTCAGAAACTCTGTATAGAGTTGTTATGAGTCAGAATTGATTCAATGAAAGTGTTTTGTTTTGTTTTGTTTTTTTTAGTTTACAATTATTTGTTTCAGCTAATCAAATTATGACTGAAAACATAAGAAATCAGAATACTTACTTGGCCCATATGTTCATTAAGTGAAAAAAGACTCGTTTGCCACAAATACATTTTTAAAAAATGTTGTTATTATTAGAAGTCATAGAGCCATAGTGACTCATATCAACCCTAGTTACAACAAAGTGAAACACTGCCTGGTCCTGCACCAACCTCACAATCATTGTTAAGTTTCAGCCTACTGCCGCTATCACTGTGTGTCAATCCATGTTGGTGAAGGTCTTTCCCTTTTTCTCCAAAGCTGCACTTTACAGAACATGATATCCTTCTCCAAAGATTGAAGTATGAGAGAAAAGTTTGGCCATACTGGCTTCCAAGGAACATTCAGACTGTACTTCTTCCAACAGAGATCTGTTTGCTCTTTTGGCAGTCTGTGGTACTTTTAATATTTTCCTTCAACACAATAACTCAAATGCATCAACTCGTTTACTAACCTCCCTTTTCAATATTCAACTTTCACATGCATATGAGGATATTGAAAACACCATGGTTTAGATCACATGCACCTAAGTCCTCAAGCTGACATCTTTATTCTTCATCTCTTTAAAGAGGTCTTGTGTGGCATACTTGCTTAATGCAATATGTTGCTTGATTTCTTGACTGCTGCTTCTGTGAGTGTTGATGGTTGAGCTAAACAAAATGAATTCTTTGATAGGTTAATTCTTTTCTCCATTTATATGGATGTTGTTTATTGGTCCAGTGGTGAGAATTTTTTGCTTTCTTTACATTGAGGTGGAACCCATACCAAAGGCTGTGCTCTTTGATCTTCATAAGTATTTTAAGTCCTATTTACTTCAGCAAGCAAGGTTGCACTCTCTGCATATCACAGGTTGTTACTGAGTCTTCCTCCAAACCTGATGCCACATTTTTCTTTACATATAATCCAGCCTCTAAGATTATGTGTACAGTGTACAGATTTAATAAGTTTGGTGAAAGAATGCAACACTGGCACACACCTTTGCTAATTTTAAACACTTGTTCTATTCAGACAACTGCCTCTTGGTCTATACACATGTTCCTCATGAGCTTAATTAAGTCTTCCGGATTACTTATTTTTCACAATGTTGTCCATATCTTGTCAAGATCCACACAATTGGAAGCACTTGCATAGTCAATAAAGTACAGGTAAACATCTTTCTGGTATTATCTACTTTCAGTCAAAATCCATCTGACATCAGCAATGATATCCCTCATTCTTTGTCATCCTCTGATTCTGGCTTTAACCTCTGGAACCTCTGGCAGTTCTCTGTCAATGTGCATTTGCAGCTATTTCTAGATTATATTTAACAAAATGTCACTATTATGAAATATTAATGATATTGTCTGACAACATCCACCTTCCTTTGGTTCTTCTTTCTTTGGAATGGACACAAATAGGAATCTCTTTCAGTCAGTTGGCCATGTAGTTGTCTTCTATAATTCTTGGCAGAGATGAGTGAGTGCCTCCTTTATCAATTTGTTGAAAGAATTTAATTTGTATTCCATCAATTCCCAGAGATTTTTCTTTGTCAATGCCTTCAATTCACCTGGGACTTCTTCCATGATATCTTTATTATATGATACCTCTTGAAATGGTGGAACACCAAGCATTTATCTTTGGTTCACTAACTCTATATTCCTTCCAGCTTCTTTTGATGCTTTCTTCATCATTTAGTATTTTACCCATAGAATCCTTCAATATTTTAATCAAGTCTTGGATTTTTCTTCAGTTCTGTCAGCTAGAGAAATGCTAATAGTGTTCTTCCCTTTTGCTTTCCAAACTCTATGTCTTTGTCCATTTTGTTTTAATATTTGACTCCATCTTCTTAAGCTGCTCTTTGAAATTTTCTATTTATCTCTTGTACTGCTTATTTCTTTCATTTGGTTTAGCATCTGTACACTGGAAAACAAGATTCAGAGTCTCTTGTGATATCAATTTTGGTCTTTTCCTTCTTTCTTGTCTTCTTAATGACCTTTTGTTTTCTTCCCGTATGATGTACAAGATGTCATCCCTAAACCCTCTTGGTCTTCAGTCTTTAGTGTCTAATGCATCAAATCTTTTCTTCAGATGATCTTCAAATTCAGGTGGGATATGTTTAAGGACATATTTTGGCTCTCTTGGAGTTGTTTTAATTTTCTTCAGCTTCAGACTAAACTCACATATAAGCAATTGATGATCTGTTCCGCTGTCTGCCCGTGGTCTTATTTTGGCTGTTGATTATTTTGGCTTTCCACTTTTTTCCACAGATGTAGTGAATTTGATTTATGTGTATTCCATCTGGTGAGGTCTATGTGTATAGTAGTCTTTTATATTGTTTAGATAAAGGTATTTGCAATGAAGAAGACTCTCAATGTCTTGCAAATTTCTATCAAGTGATTTCCATCCTCTTTCTGACACCTAAGTCTATGTTTTCCAACTTCTGATCCTTCCTCTTTGTTTCCAGCTTTTGCATTAGAATTACCAGCATTTATCAATACATCTTGAGTGTATTCTTGATCAATTTTGGACTGAAGAAGTTAACAGAATTCTTCAGTTTCATCATCACTGACTTTAGTGGTTGGTGCATAAATATGAATAATAATAGTATTAACTGATTCTCCTTGTGCGAGTATTATATTATTTTATCACAGTCCATGTTGTAAGACAGGTTTTGATATGTTCTTTTTATCATGAATGTGATACTATTCCTTTTCATTTTGTCATTCCAGGCATAGTAAACTATGTGATTGTCAGATTTTAAATTGCCAGTACCAGTCCATTAGAGCTCACTCATGCCTAGGGTATAAAAATCTGTGTGCTCAATTTCATTTTTGACAACTTTCAATTTTTGTATTCATACTTCATACATTTCATGTTTCAATTATTAAAATATTAGTTTTTAATTAAAAAACAATAAAAATATTTAAAAACATTAAAGGAAAGGAACATTTAAAGTAAAAAATGTCAAACAGATTAGAAATCTTTCCTGGAGCTATGAAGCATTACTAATTTCTTGGACTTTACCCAGGAGTAAATTATATGAATAAAGTAATAAATCTGTCAGGTCCACAAGGTTAAGGATACAAAAGAAAAATATTTATTGAAAACCTTTGAACTTTAGGAGCAAATGAGTTGTGCTTTAAATTGTGTTCTTAAATAATTTGTTTAAGATTCAATACACATTTTCACTCACTTACAAATATCATTGTGATTGACATTCATTTTTCAGTCTACTCTATAAAGTACTATGTATCTGTAAATTACCAGGAAAAACCACCAACAACAGAAAACTATACCATACATACCTTTTGTTTCCATGATTTTATATTTCCAAGTCATTCTTCCTCATTTACTTTGAAAGCTGGAATGTCTCTCCTCCAAGTATCCCACACATATCTAAATGAATCAATTCATGTTCATCTTCCTATATTTCCCTCAACTTCTCTACACTACACTTTAGCTACCAAAAGTATGATAGCACCACAGACTTTGGCCTACCCAGAGACTGTGCCATCATTGAAGAAAACAAAAAAATCTAAATATATGTAAATGTTGTTGTTGTTGTT
>NW_006408980.1:922709-952512 GCF_000296735.1 Chrysochloris asiatica
TAACCACTATGCTACCAGAGCTCCTTAAATATATGTAAATAAGTCTCTAAAATCCAAACCCTTCACACATATGCATTAGTCTATTTCCAAAATACCTACACTTTGCTTTAGAGAAACCTACTTTGTCTCTTTATGATCTTTAGTCACAACCATTATTCTTAACTTTACTGTATTTTCTGTCTATTTTCTTTCTCTTTTTGTATCAGTTTATCTGAAGGGGCTTCAAACAGATCATGAAAAATGGAATAAAAGAATTGGAATTTTTCCATGAAATTGTTGAAGCCCTCTCATGTGTCTGCTCCTATTGTTTTTATTTCTCTAGATAATCTAGGACTGACACAATATTATTTGAAAATATTCTGCTTCATACAGTATAAGGTTTGAATTTATGAAACAACAGAATTACACTAACAGAGCAAAATTTTCATATGCTTAATTTATTTTATGCTTATAAGTATTTTGTCTAATTTCCTATTGGGCTGTTTTCAATTATTTGTTAAATTTATTTTTTGTTAAATTATTAAGGATAAGTAATTAGGTAAGTGCAAAGAAATAACAGGAGATCCTTGAATCCCTTCATGTTTGATTAACTATTGGACAAAATCTATACTTAGTACTAAAATAAATAAATAAATAAACCTACATACTTACACAATTTGTAAGAATTTAAAGTATTTTTCTGGTATGTTAAATGAGTACTTAAGATAGTCTTCACTGTAACTCGATACCCAAAACCAAACCCACTGCCATGAAGTTGATTTTGACTCATAGCGACCTTATGTAGTGTTTGCAAGATTGTTACTCTTTAAGGCAACAGAAAGCTCTATCTCTTCTTTCCAGAGTGGCTAGTGGATTTGAACTGCTAACATTGTGGTTTGCCAAACATGTAACCCAGAAGGGCACACTAATCCATGGCAACCTTAAATAGGACAGAATGAAATGCTTCTTGAATCTGCTCACTTTTGTTGATTGGTTTGAGCCATTACCATTGTTATTATGTCTATCCAGTTTACTGAGGTGTTTTTCATTTCATTGTCCCCTGTCTTTATCAAACATGATATATTTTTATATAGATTGATCTATTGTAATGACATACCCAAAGTCTCATCATTTTCACTTGTAAGTAATATCTGATTGTGCTTCATCTAAGTCTGATTTGTTTATTCTTCTGGAAGTACACAGTATATTCAATATTCTTTTCCAACACCATTGTTCAAATACATCAACTTCTACTCTGTCTTTCTGTTTCACTATCCAAATTTTGCATGTGTACTTGTCAATTGAAAAGACTATGGCTTGGGTAAGATAGCTTGGGTAATTAAAGTTCTATATACTGAAAGTGCCATGGACTGCCAAAAGAACCAATGGATCTGTTTTGAAAGAAGTGCAGCCAGAGTGCTCCTTGGAGGCCAAGATGGCTAAGCTTCATCTCTCATACTTTGGACACATTGTCCGGAGGAAACAATCGTTGGAGAAGGATGTCATACTGGGTAAGGTGGAGGGTCAGAGAAAAAGAGGAAGACCCCCAACGAGATGGATCAGCCAGGTGGCATCACTGATGGACTCAAGTGTGGCAGCGGTAGTGAGGTTGGCCCAGGATCGGACATTGTTTCGTTCTGCTGTGCATGGGGTCGCTATGAGTCGGTTCCGACTCGATGGCACCTGACAACAACAACAACAATTTTCTTTTTAAAATTCTGAAGAAATTTTTCCCTGTAGATTGTCCAGTGCCAAATGTTGGATTTCGTGATTGCTGCTTCCATGGCCATTTTGTATAAGTGACACACAAATATATGAGGTGGCAAATATTTTTCTCAAAAAATAATATTCAATTAATTTAAATCATAGTATACTATCAATTCACTTTTTATTTCTAATAATTTTATAGTGCCTCTCTTAAATTGTCCATTTAAACATATTATTCAAACATAGCTCTGGTAGCCTACTGGTTACGAATCGGGTTGTGAACCTCAGGGTCAGCAGTTCGAAATTACAAGCTGTTCCATGGGAAACAGATGAGGCTTTCCGCTCCCGTAAAGATTTACAGCCTCAGAAACCCTGTACAGGGTCGCTATGAGTCGGAATTGATTCCACAGCACATAGCAAACAACAACAACGTTAGTATGCGACATTAGGTAAGTATATGAATGCTGAAAATGGTTTAGGCTCAATTATTATTTAGTCTCGTATGACACTGTAGGATAAAGTACTGCTCTACAAAGTCAGTTTGAACCTCAAGGTTGGCGGTTCAAACCCACCAGCTGTTCCTCAGACACCCTGTACTGGGTCTTTGTGAGTCAGAACCAACTTGACAGCACTTAACAACAAAAGAACAATTTAACATAATTTTTTCAGTGCTAACCAGTTGAGCAGTAGTGTGTAAGACGGGCCTGGTGTTCTACTTCATAAAGATGTAGCCAACAAAACCACATGAAACTCAGTTCTATTCAGTTTCAGTGAGGTTGCTATGAGTTGGAATTTCAAAATCAACTTCATGGCAGTGTTCTTTTATTGTTGTTGTTGTTGATGATGTCGTTTGCTTTTTATGGTTTACCACATTATGTATAACATTGATTTTTGGTTTTGCATAAATGTGTTAATCCAATTAGCTATTCATTTTCAAGACCTTCATTGACTCATACGTTATTCGCTAAAGTCTTTGAAATTGTTTTTCTATTCATCAGATGATGTATACATTTTTTTCATTTTATTTTAATAGACACAAATTCTTGCCTAAATGCATCTCCCTGGATCATTTGTGATTGTTGGTGAGTCTTATATTGACCATTGTGATCATATGAATGTTTCCTTTCATTTTCTTGTGGAAGATGTTACTCTCTTATTAAATGCTTCTGTCACTCAAAGCCCTATTCCTGTACAAAGATTTTCTTGTCATCTAAATCTATGAATTCTAATTAGGTTGATGCAACTGCACATTCAGATTCAAGGCATAATTGTATGCTAAAAGCTCCTGAGCTATATCTTCAATTCAATCTCTCTTTTAAAATGGCATATTAATGCTGTACCCGATATCTAAAAGCAAGTATTAACACAACACTTAAAATGTAACATTGTCAGGAGTCTTGTATTTATCCATATCTAATGTATGCTATCTGCTTTGCAAAGATTTTTCCTATCCTGGGAATTACTTGATTACCTCTTTGTACTAATCATTAACCCTGATTTCTAAATCTAATCACTCCTGAAGTTCTTACATGTCCATAATATTTCTCAATTCTACTCCTGTCTCTCTAGTCTCACTGTTATATCTATGGATTTATCAGTAAAAGCTTTCAGTTAAATACGGTAGTATCTTTATAACTGTTCTTCCAGTTCTAGTAATCTCCTTATATTTTTCCCATACACAACACAGTGAACTTTCTAAAACAAAATATTGCTTATAAAATACACTATTAAAGCGAATCCTCTACATATTTCCATTGATTTCAGAATAGAGTATAAAGCTCACTAGTGTTGTTCATCAGTATTCTATTCTTCCATAAGAAAACATGATTAGGTAATACCCAATCCAGTGTGAAGTTAGTAATTGCCTTAGAACCAATTTTGCCAGATAGGGGGAAGATACAATCCATCCCATTAGACCCTTGGGAATTCTGGCATATAGGTTCAAGGGTATAGTTACAGTATCTTGCTGAGGGATCACCCACACATCTGGTACTTGCAGTTGCATCCTGGGTCCTGTGATGAAAAAAAAAAACAAAACAAAACAAAAAAAAAAAACGTTCAAGTGATGTGGGGAACTACTGTACAGTTGTTCCAGCATCTACCCTGATCCTTTCTTTACCCCTCATGTTGAGTGTGAATATACACTAATGAAGTTGTGTTTGCCAGCCCTTCATGGTTTTATGCTCCCTTGTTTTAAACAAGTATTTCAGTTGTCCATTCCAGTTTTCTATCACACCAATATTCTGAGCGGGGGTGGGGGGGAGGATGCAAATTCCTTTCAAAAATAAAGTTATAGACAATAAATGTTTTGGAATCATGGTGTAGAACTGTAGACACAGTTGAGCATCTCCTTGGAAACCTTATACAAGAGCACGATTTGTTCCTTGAAGACTTGATGGTACTTAACAGCAATAAACAACAGTAATTTTTCATTTCTCAATATCAGTCCAATTATTCTTATATTTGACTTTCGTTGATTTAGAAGTAACAATTGGAAAAACAAAACAAAAATGAAATAGAATGATATCAAGAAAAAAAGGAAAATTTGAAGTGTAGTGACAGAACAAATGCTGCAGCATGGCCACAGTTGTCAATCTGGGAGAAATGCCCTGTCATTCCATCTCTCTCCACCTCTACCATATATCCCTGGCCCTGCATACTGAAACTCTGTGTTCCCATGGATTAGTTATTTATCTACTGGAAAGTAGCAGACAGCTGGCAAGGGGTTGTTTCTCTGTCTTTCCCTGAGACTTGACTGTAGATAACACTTTCCTCATATCACTTTCCTCTACTCTTTCCTGGAGTATGAGTCTTGTTTACCACATAGTATAAATGTGACCTTAGTGTGACACAATAGGATAAACACTGGACTACTAACTATAATTTTGGTGGTTCCAACCCATAACTGTATAATTTTGGTGGTTCAAACCCACAACTGTTCCTTGAAAGCCGTATACAGAGTTGCTATGAGTTGGAACTCACTTGATGGCACTTAACAACAACAAATTAAAAGACCCGCAACCACCCCTTCTAGATACAGAATCTTGACTGTGCAGCAACTGCTTTCATCTCAATTAGTAAGTTTCCCTATTTGGAAGCCATCTTTTCCTGTAATAAATTAATGTCTCTCAGACAAACAGCTGGTGAATGTTTGGTATCTTGTCGACCACATGCATAGAAAGATTTTCCCTTCTCATTTTGAACCCAGGTGGTGAGGCAGCCAGGAGACTGAAGAAACCCAAGACTCCAGAGATAAGAGGAGAGGGAGGCAGAACTATATGGGGGAAACTCAGGATGGCCATCAGCATCCATATTTGGTCCTTCAGCACAGTTGCTAGAGATGTAGGACCCAGTGTTTGAGGATCCCATAATGCTGCAATGATTGATGGGACTCCTACTGTGGGTTTGTAAGGCTAAGAAGACTAGGGTATTGGTTGTTTAGGTATAACTGCATAGACTAAAGCAGAGACTATGAAGACTAGGGCATTGGTTGTTTAGGTATAACTGCAGAGACTATGAAGACTAGGGCATTGGTTGTTTAGGTATAACTGCATAGACTAAAGCAGAGACTATGAAGGATGGACTGTAATTAGAACAAGAGGCTAGAGTGAAACAGGCTTATACAACCAAAGCTCAAGTCACCCATCTCCAAACATCAGGTTGCTTCGTGGAGACCCTAACCTGCTGCCTAGCCAAAGTGAAAGGTTGGCACCTGGTTCAGGTGAATGTGCTAGTACTAATTATGAAGGTAGACTGGGATCTTAAGCAGTGGGACCTGCCGGAATCCTTAACCGAATCAGAAAAGGAGAATTGGGAGGAAGAGACAGAAGTCCCTATTTGGGTTACTAAAATTAAAACTGACAAACCCCACCCAGTCAATGTGGGTCCTGCTGATCTTCCAGCCTCTGGGTGCTGGTAGAATGTTATAATGAGGGTCTTTACATCTGTGGAGTTAGTAGAACTGGCCACTTAACACAAGCAGAAAGTAAGAGAGTCTGTGACTGCTCGTCTCCACTGCCTGTGTGACATGGGTGTGGATAGGATAGTCCTCACTGGTCTTGAAATTTCTAAAATTGCCTCTGTTATTGCCCACACTGTATTAAGACAACGCCTTTTCACTGCAGTTTATGAGGCCCATGTAATATCATTATTGGTGTAGGTAATTAAAGCTTGCAGGGCAACCTGGCCAAATGAGGGGGTCATTCCAGCATCCCCTATCCACTAGATGGTTATGGAGGAATTGCAGGAAGTGATTAGAGAGCCAGGGGAATGAAGCATGTTATCAATGAGGACCATTACTGAAGTCTGGACTTCTGAGGCAGAGCAGTCCTTTAATGAGGCCAAAGTCTCAATACAGGCAGTTAGTACCATAGCTATAGAGTAAGAGTTTAAACTGAAAGCTGGCAGCTACCCAGAAGGCTATGGCTGGGGTCTGTGGAAACAGCAACAAAGTTGAGGTATTCTCTTAGGATTTGGGGCTCAGTTATGGAAAGGTGCAGTACCCCAGTACAGCTCTCTATTGAAACAACTTTGTGCTGAATACAAAGGTTTACATCTTATAGTACATGTCACAAAAGGGGCCTCTGCAAAAGTATAAGCACACTACCCTGTACAGGACTTGGTGAAGCATTTGTCAGGTTGCAGTCAGTAGTGGTCCAGTCTAGCACGTTGACCAAATAGATTGCGTATTTGCAACTAAGCAGTGTCCTCTCAATCAACTCCTTGAGTGTTGAGGTACACTAGATCCTTGGGCTGGTTATCTGTGTCACTGATGGAAATCATCAGCTATGCAAGACTGAAGGGCTCCCATGGGAGAGTCACATATGTGAAGGGGTAGGAATTATTCCTGAAGAAGCATGGTACATGCATAGCTCTGCTTGAAGTGTACCTCATCATTGAATGAATGGCTATGGCCATACAATCAGCCACACAAAGTATGTGGATTGACCATGGCATGCCCCCAAATAACAAGCAGGCTGAAATGAAAGCTGCTTCATTGAATGGCCATAGCCATTCAAGATTGAGCAGACGACTTAGGCATTGTGTGGCATTTTCATCTCCCATACAATCCCACCACAGCTGGACTGGTGAAATAAATGAATGAGAATCTGAAGCAAACTCTATAGCATGATACCCAATTCTTAGAGTGGTGAGCTCTATAGAAGCTCTGTGGTGTGCCAATGAAATTAGTGGCAGTTTTGCCCCAGTCCCTACCAATAACTGGACCTTTTCATACAGTGACTGTTTGTATTCCTTCCATCTTCTTTTGATGCTTTCTGCATCATTAAATAATTTGCCCAGAATATCCTTCAATAACGAAAGTCACAGCTTGGAGTTTTTTCTTCAGTTCCCTCACCTTGAGAAATGCTGAGTTTATTCTTCCCTTTTGGTTTCCTCACTCCAGATCTTTGCACATTTTGTTGTAATATTTGACTTTGTCTTCTTGAGCTGACCTTTGAAATTTTCTGTTCAGCTCTTGTTGCTCCTCATATCTTCCATTTGCTTTTATATGTCTACACTGGAGAGCAAGTTTCAGGGTCTCTTCTGACATATATTTTGATCTTTTCTTTCTTTCCTGTATCTTAATGACTTTTCGACTTCTGCCTGTATGATGTTCTTGATGTTGTTGTTGTTGTTAAGTGCCGTTGAGTCGGTTCCGACCCATAGCGACCCTGTACAGGGATTCCGAGGGTGTAAATCCTTACGGGAGTAGAAAGCCTCATCTTTCTCCCGCGGAGAAGCTGGTAGTTTCGAACCGCTGACCTTAAGGTTCGCAGCTCGATTCGTAACCACTACGCTAGCAGAGCTCCCCAAAACTCTTCTGGTCTTTGGTCTTTAGTGTTTAATGTATCAAATCTGTTCTTCAGATAATCTCTAAATTCAGGTGGGATATATTCAAAGTCATATTTTGTTTCTCATGGACTTGTTTCTTTTTCTTCAGCTTCAGTTTGAATTTGCATATGAACAATTGATGGTCTCTCTCTAGCCTTGTTTTGACTGATGATACAGAGCTTTTCCATTGTCTCTTTCCACAGATGTAGTTAATTTGATTTTTGTGTATTGCATCTGGTGAGGTCCTCATCTATAATCATTTCTTATGCTATCTAAGAAGGTATTTGAAATGAACAAATCACTGATTTTGCAGATCTGTCATGCGATCTCCAGCATCATTTCTATCACCAAGGTCATATTTTCCAACTACTACCCCTGCCTCTTTGTTCCCAATCTTTGCATTCCAATCAACACTAATGATCAATATATCTTGACTGCATGTTTGATCAATTTCAGATTGAAGAAGTTGGTAGAATTCTTGTATTTCATCTTCACTGGCTTAATGTTTGATGAGTAAATTTGAATAATGGTGGTATTCACTGGTCTTCCCTGTAGGCACATGGATATTATTCTATCACAAACACAGTTGTACTCATGAAATATCACCTTGATTCCATCCAAAAACCTTCCATCTATTTAGGTACTTCCCATCTTCTTTTTTTCTTTCATCCTTCATCTGGATTAGCATCTTTGCCAGGTGTGCCACCATGATTGCTGATGTCAAGAACCAATCAAATTTCTGGGTGTGTGGGGAATGTCTTACCTCCTCTGCAGTTGGCTTACCATGGAATACAACCCCTGTGAACACCATTGCTTAGACAGCATGGAATCTGACCCTCTTCTCTGTAGCAGAGATTCTTTACATGTGAATAATACTATTCCATGGCATGTATTGTCGCTTTGGTCTTTGGTTACAGCTCTTCAATGCCCAAACCAGAGAGATTGTGCAGATTACCAGTGGTGAGATTGTAAGGGTCATTAAGGGACATAGGGTTGGAGTGTAGGAGTTCAACAAGAGCACTCCAAAATGGCCATGATAATGTCAATCTGAGTTCTGGTATGGTGCTGTGGGTTAATAAACTGGATTGCAAAGTGGGTTTAATCACAAAGTGGGAAATTAAAGCTCACCAGCCAATCCTCAGGAACTCTATACAGCGTAGCTATGGTTTGGAACTAAATCAACAGCACTTAACAACAATAATGTCAAGCCAGGAGAAATATCATTGTTTCCTCTCTCTCCTTCTTTAACACTGACCCTGCATACTGAAACTCTGAGTTCCTGTTGATTAACTATGTATCTACTAAGGAGTAGCAAGTTGGTGATGTTACGCTCCTCACCTTCCCCCAGTCTCAGTTGGAGATAACACTCTCCTCATACCAACTACCTCCCTTTTTTCTGGAATATGAGGCTTGTTTACCACAAAATATAAAAGTATCCACAAGCTCCCCATGCCCCATCTTCTGGTGTGGAATCTTGACTGTCCAGCTGCCTGCCAGAGGAAACAGCCATTGTTCTCATCCCAGTGAGTAAGTCTCTCTTTTTGTAAACCATCTTTTCTTGAAATAAACTAATGTCTATATGACTAATTTCTGGTTGTTGTTTTTTTTTGTTGTTGTTCTCTCAGCTACCACACACACAGGATTTCCCTTCTGGGTTTGAACCCAAACATGAAGACATAAAAAAGACATTAGTAAGATAACTTACTCTTCTTTTTACTCCATAAGGATATTGTGTTTAATGTTAATGGGATAAGGAAAAATACACTAGATTTTTGTGCACAAAAATGTAAAATGTTTATATGGAAATGTAGTATAATATATTGAAAAGTATCCAGAAAAGGGAATGAAAAAGTGCAACAATTTCTTTTTAAGAAATTAGCATAAGTACATGGACCAAGAGGTAGTTGCACCAACAGAACACGGGAACACTGAATGGTTTAAAATAGAGAAAGGTATGTGACAGGGTTGTATTCATTCACCGTATTTATTCAAACTGTATGCTGAGCAAATAATCTGAGAAGCTGGGTTATATGAAGAAAAGCATGACCTCAGGATTGAAGGAAGAATCATAAACAACCTGCGATATGCAGATGATAAAACCTTGCTTGCTGAAAGTGAAGAGGACTTAAAACATTTACTGATGAAGATCAAAGAGCACAGCATTCAGCGGTATCATTGCATATCAATGTAAAGAAAACAAAAATCCTCATCACTGGACCAATAAACAACATTCTTATTAAAGGAGAAAAGATGGATGTTGTCAAGGACTTCGTTCTTCTTGGATCAGCTATCAACACTCACGGAAGCAGCAGTCAAGAAATCAAAGGACGATTGCATTGTTGAAGAGCAAAGATGTCAGCTTGAGGACTAAGGTGCACCTGACCCAAAGCGAGGTATTTTCAATATGTATGTGAAAGCTGGACAGTGAATAAGGAAGACCATAGAAGAATTGATGTTTTTGAGTTATGGTGCTGGAGGAGAATATTGAAAGTGCCATGGACTGCCAAAAGAACCAACAGATCTGTGTTGGAAAAAGTGCATCCAGAGCGCTTCTTGAAGGCCATCATGGCCAAACTTCATCTCTTATACTTTGGACGTATTGTCAGGAAGGACCATTTTCTGGAGAAGGATATCATGTTTGGTAATCCCCGGTGAAATAGATTGGCAAAATGGCAGCATCAATAGGCTCAAGTGTGGCAACAGTTGTGAAGTTGACTCAGGATCAGGTAATATATCGTTCTGTTGTGCATAAGGTTTCTATGAATTGGTACCAACTCGATAGCACCTAACAACAACAACAACAATTTTTTGAACTTCACTGTTATTGCTGGTGTGAGATGATATTTCATCGTTGTTTTAATTTCATCTTTTTAATGACTAGTGATCGTGAACATTTCTTCATATGTTTGTTAGCTGCCCAGATCTCTTTCTTGGTTAAGTGTCTGTTTATGTTCTTTGCCCATTTTTTAATTGGCTAATTTGTCTTTATATTATAGAGATAGCACCTAACAACAACAACAATTGAAAAGGGAATGGAAAAGTGCAACAATTTATTTTTAAACAATCAGCATGAGGTTGGCCCCTGTGAGGTGGAGGTTAAAGACATATCAAATGTCTGACTTTCTTAAAGTTCTACATTGTTGTTGTTGTTTTTGGTGGGTTATGTACCATGGAGTTGATTCCAACTCATAGCAACCCTTTACAGGGTTTCTGAGGCTGTAAATCATTAGGGGAGCAGAAAGTCTCATTTCTCCCGCTGAGCAGCTGGTAGTTTGGAACTGCTGACCTTGTGGTTTGCAGCCCAATTTGTAACCACTACGCTACCAGAGCTCCTTGTTAAGTGCCATCAAATTGGTTCCTACTCATAGTGACCCTGTATAAGGTTTCTATGGAGTGGCTGGTGCATTTGAACTGCTGACCTTGTGATTCAAACGTACCTACCAGTGCCTATCATACAGCACCACACCAGGAATCCTATAATAAGATAAATGAGAATAATTTCTTCTGTGTTGTTGTTGTTGTTGTTAAGTGCCTTCGAGTCGGTTCCGACCCATAGCGATAAGATAAACATTTCTCTGATCTGCCTCCCAACATAGTACCTACATTTCTATTTTTCCTAGTGGTGAATCTCTCTTTGATACTAGGATCTTGGGAGCATTTGTGCATGTGGGTACAAAGGTATAAACATTTTCAATCATGCTAACTCCTTTAACGTTTCCTAATCTAAATCTCATTTCCGTTTTTACTCTAGCATAGTTGCTGGTGACCAAAGAGGGAAACAAAACATTTCTTGCAATCTTTTTAACTGGACAGGACTTAGAATATAACTAACCTGATCATTGTCCTGAATTTTCCGCAACAATGCTCCCTAACTACAGTGGCTGTTTGCATCTCTGCCAAGAGGTTTCCTAAAATATTATCCTATTACCATCATCACACACACACTGGCTGCTTTAGGCTGCTTTCAGAATTAATTGGTTAACAGCAGGGAATGCTGGAAAATATTATTTATTTCTGCTAAATTTCAAAAGCACTGTAACTTGTTTCTGTTGAAAGCAAACTGTCTCCAATAAATATGTGCACATGTTTGCCATTTAAAATCCTTTCTTCAATTGTGAAGATAAAAACTAATTTCAGGAATGATTAAAATCTTCATAAACTGTCTAAGCAAAATACTTTTGCTGTTATTTTTGTCATCGTATTACTCAAAGTAATTCTGAAACAGGGAGAAAAGGAGGTTCAGATATCAGAATTAAACATCAGCTACTTGTTCACTGAAAACCTGTGACCAAAATTCTAAGGAATGTTGAAGCCTACTTCCCTCCTAGCTTGAGCAATTGTAAAGATGTGTAGGATATGCACAGGGCACATAGCCATATCAGGATATGAGAAAGGCCATTAAGAAACACCATCCATAAAAATACAATACTTTATGGGACTTGCCATTAAGGAAGACCATCCACAAAAATTCTGTAATTTTACTTCTTCATGAGATATTTTACAAGTCAGACTGGTTTACTTCATGCCCATAATTTAAAGGTCAGATCTGAACCAGGGTCCCAAAGAGCTACACATGCTCAACATCCCAGCAAAAGTTCTGTCTGCTCTTATCAGAGGCCTTTGTAGTATAAAGTATCTCGAAGAAATGCTCTTCGGGTTTAGCATGTTGTTGTTAAGTGCCGTGGAGTCGGTTCCGGCTCGTAGCGACCTTGTACAGGGTTTCTGAGGCTGCAAATCTTTACGGGAGCAGAACTCATCTTTCTCCCGCGTAACCGCTGGTAGTTTTGAATTGCTGACCATGGCCCCTCCTAAACAAGATATTTCCTCGAAATTCCTGGGCATCCCTATGATCTCTATGAATAATGATATATATATTTTTTCCTACCCAAAACCTTTTAAACTCCAACAAAACCTATGTTCAGAGAGACAAGGATTAAGTATTGCATTAAGCCTTCATGGTTGTCTGCATTTGCATTATTCTCTCACAATAAACCTTTACTCATAGAGAAAGCTTGCCATACCTTCTTAGTCAGTTGAAGGGAAGACACCTCTTTTGAATGGCAGAGTTTGGTTCACATTCCCTGTAAGATTTCCAGTTTCCATTTCTATCTATTCTCAGTATCTTCTTCTTTTTTCATCATTGAGCTTACTCTTCACTTTAACTTCTAATAACTAAAAACTAAAATAAATCTTGCTATTTACCAATTTTGAATGTCCACAATATGAAATAACCTATCTTATGTTATAAATGCAGTTTTATTGTATATTTTGTAAAATATGTGAATTTCAAAGATATTTTATTTAAAATAAAACAATTGGAACATGCACAAGTGAAATATTGTTCTATATGCAGAGTAGAAGTATTGATGTTTGCTAGTATTAAGTATGTGGGGCAAATAAAAAGAGATAAATCAAATAATTTATAAGAAGGAGAGTTTTGGGGGGGTAAAAAAAATGTATTTCTTTGATACATGAATAAAAATCAAACTAGATGCACCATATAAATGATTGTTGTTGTTAAGTACCATGGAGTCGGTTCTGACTCATAGTGACCCTGCACAGAGTTTCCAAGGCTGTAAATATTTATGGGAGCAGAAGGCTGCATCTTTCTCCCATGGAACCACCGGCAGTTTTGAACTGCTGACCTTGAGGTTGGCAGCCCGATTCGTAACCACTACGCATAGTAAATTGTAACTTAATTTGTCTCTATTGAATTTAAACATGTACACATTCAGTAAGGAGCTCTGGTAGCATAGTGGTTAAGAATAGGGCTGCGAACCTTAAGGTCAGTGGTTCGAAACTACCAGCCGCTCCGCGGTAGAAAGATGAGGCTTTCTACTCCCGTAAAGATTTACACCCTCGGGAAACACTGTACAGGGTCTCTATGGGTCAGAACCGACTCAACGGCACTTAACAACAACAACAATAACAACAACACATTCAGTAACTGATTCAGCATATGATATTGTATGTCTATGGTTCAACAGATCCCATCAAAAATAGCTGTTCAAAAGAGGCAAAATAAATATATATTGTAATATATAAATATACATTAAATTTTATAATGCATATTGTATGGTGCTGTCGGTTAATGCGCCAGACTGCAAAGCCATTTGAACTGCAATGTTGGCGGTTCAAGCTTACCAGCTGCTCCTTGGAAACCCTATACAGAATTGCTATGGGTTGGAATCGACTCAATGGCACATAACAACAACAATATTGTATATATAAGCATTAGATTGCTAACTACAAGTTAGGTGGTTCAAACCTAAAAGTCTTTCCACATAAACTCTATACCAGGTCACTTTGAGTCAGAACCAACTCACTGGCACGTAACAACAATAAATATATATACAGAGAAAGAGAGTCCTAGTGTGGTGCTGTGGTCTAATAGGCTGGACTGCAAGGCTGATTTGAACCGAAAAGTTGGTCATTCAAGTTCACCAGCCACTCCTCATAAACCCTGTACAGGGTTGTTATGAGTTGGAACCAACTCCATGGCACTTAACAACAACAACAACAACATATATGTATATATATGATGGTGATGTTGGTGGTGGCGTGCCATGGAGTCAGTACCCACTCATAGTGACCCTGTGTAGGGTTTCTCAGGCTGTAAATCTTTAAAGGAGCAGAAAGCCTCATCTTTCTCGATGGAACCACTGTTAATTTCAAACTGCTGACCTTGAGGTTAACAATGCAACTTCTAACAACTACACTACCAGAGCTCTTTGTGTGTGTGTGTGTGTGTATTGTTGTTAAGTAATGTCGAGTCAGTTTGATCCCATAGCAATCCTGTATAAGGTTTCAAAAGAACAGCTAGTGAGCTTGAACCACCAACCTTGCAGTTCAAGCTGACTTTGCAGCCCAGCCACACCAGGACCCTATATAATATATTATATATGTATATATACATGAGTTTTTCAGAAGCAAGGATGGCAAAACTTTGTCTCATGTGCTTTGGATGTATTATCAGGAGGGACACATAGATAATACATGCACATACCATATATAACACATGCTTTGATTAGGAGCTGTGAGTTACTTTCAATTCATGGAACTGCATTATATTACAAACCAAACCTGGCTGGTCCTTTGCTATCCTCACAAAATGCTACTATGTTTTATCCTACTGTTGCAGCCAGTAGATCAATCCATGCCATTGAAGATCTAATTTTTTGCTCAGTTTCTATTTTAACAAGTATGATTTCCTGCTCCAGAAACTGGACCATCCTGATAGCATGTTGAAAGCACACAAGACAGTTTGAAGTATAATGAATTCTGTGATCAGATAATGTTCATATGACAAGGAGGTTAATTCCAGTATTATTCAAATTTATGCAATAACCACTAAAGTCAGTGATGATGACATTGAAGAATTATATAAAATTCTTCAATATGAAATTGGTCAAAATTGTAATCAAGGTGTATTGATAATTACTGGTGATTGGAATGCAAAGGTTGGAAACATAGAGGAAGGCTCAGTTGTTGGAAAATATAGCCTTCATAATATAAATGATGCTGGAGATCTCATAAGAGAATTTTGCAAGACCAATGAGTTCTTCATTGCAACTATCTTTTTTAAACAATAAAAGACTATTGTATATATGGACTTTACCAGATGGAATATACAGAAATCAAATTTACTACATATGTGGAAAGAGATGGTGGAAAAGCTCCATATTGTCAGCCAAAACAAGACCAGGGACAGACTGTGGAACAGACCATCAATTGCTCATATGAAAGTTCATGCTGAGGCTGAAGAAAATTAAAACCAGTCCATGAGAGCCAAAATCTGATCTTGAATATATTCCACCTTAATATAGAGATCAACTTAAGAAGAGACTTGATGCATTAGACATAAGACATTAGGCATTAGATTAAAGAGCAGATGAGTTGCGGGATGACATTAAAAAACATCATAAAGGAAGAAAGCACAAGATTATTAAGAAAGCAAGCAAGAAAGAAAAGATCAAAATGGATTTCAGAAGACACTCTGAAACATGCTCTCCAGTGTAGAGATGCTAAAGCAAATTGAAGAAATGAGGAGATAGGAGAGATGAACAGAAAATTACAAAGGGAAGCTCGAGGAGACAAAATCAAACATTATGATGAAATGTGCAAAAATCTGAAGTTAGGAAACCAAAGGTAAAAACACGCTTCACAATATCTCATTCTGAAAGAACTGGGGGAAATATTCAAGCCTCGACTTGCAGTACAAAGGAGTCATTGGTCAAAATATTGACTATTGAAAAGAATTCTAAAACATCAGAAGAAGATAGAAGGAATATACTGCCAATTTGAAAAAGAAATATTCGATGTTCATTCATTTAAAGAAGTTTGATATGATCAAGAGCTAATTGAACTGAAAGAAGTCTATGCAGCATGACAGACTTTGGCAAAGAGCAAGGCTCCAGGAATTAATACAATATAAACTGAAATATTTCAGTAAACTGAGTCAGCACTGGAGGCACTAACTCAGCTATGTCAATAAATTTGGAAAATATCTACCTGGGTAACTCATTGGAAGAGATCCATATTCCAAAGAGAGGTGACCCAAGAAAATGCTGAAGTCATCAGACATCATCATTAATATCACATGCAAGTAGAATTTAGATAAAGATAATTTTAAAACAACTGTAACAGTACATTGACAGGGAATTACCAGAGGTTCAAACTGGATTCAGGTGAGAACATGGAAAGAGGGATATCATTGCTGATGTCAGATAGATCTTGGTAGAAAGCAGAGAAAATCAGAAAGATATTTATGTGTGCTTTATTGACTATGCAAAGGTTTTGACTGTGTGGATCAAGACAAGAAGCTATGAACCCCATTACAAAGAATGAATATTCCAGAACACATTTAATTATGCTCATGAGGACTGTGTACATTGACAAAGAGGCAGTCATTCAAATATAATAGGGGACAGTGAATGGTTTAAAATCAGGAAATGTGCATTTCAGGATTCTATACTTTCACCATAGTTATCCATCTGTACACTCAACAAATAATCTAAGAAACTGGATTATATGAAGAAAAATGTTGAAGGAACATTCATTAACAATATGCTATATGCAGATGATACAACATTACTTGCTGAAAGTGAACAGGACTAAAAATACTGATAAAGATCAAAGACCACAGCCTTAAATATGGGTTACTACATGGTCTATGTAACTTAAAATATAATGTGTATGTATGTGTGTGTGTTTGTATACTTCTTGTTGTTAAGTTCCATTAAGTCTGTTCTGGCTCATTTGACCAAGTATAAGGTTGTCACAGTATGACTGATGGATTTAAACAGCATAATTTGTGATTAAAACAGCTCTTGCAGTCCAGTGCTTTATCCTAGTGTCACATTAATTTATATACATATTCACATATACATGTGTTCCATTCTTAACTGTTAACTGATGTATTTTACTCATGAATATTTTGATACATTGGTGACCTCATATTCAATTTAATAATCATGGTGATAGCTTAGAGAAATGGCAGGTGTTAATCATCTAATAACAAATTTTATATCATATTTGTTTATTTAAACTTTCCTTTCCTCCATCGCAAAGATTCTGAATATGAACATAAGGTTAATAACTATCGGTATAATTTTATATGCCTAGCAGTCCTGGTGTGGTGCTGTACAATAAGCACTGGATCACAAGGTCAGATTGAACGGCACATTCAGTGTCTCAAATTCACAACCTGCTCTTTGGAAACTATATAGAGAATTGCTAGGAGTTGGAATGGGCTCTATAGGACTTAACAACTGTAGACACAACAACATTTGATTCTAAAACAGAACTTTGCTCTGGAAACCACCTTCATGATAACAGTCATGACAACACTGATAATACTAATAAAAGGAATATTATTACTAAATGCCTATTTAGAGCCATGATACATGAAAATTTATTTTACTAACTCCCTTAAATAACACTACAAGAGAGTTGATTAATTTAAATTTTAAGAAAATAAGTAAAGTGGCTTATAAAAGTTATATAATTTATGGAAAATCACCCAGTTGGATGTATTAGTGAATTTTTATGCAAACATAGCATCGTCTATTTTAAACAACAAGTATAATTATTCTTCAATTTCATCAGTTAATATAACTTTATCTCATGCTCTTGTTTGTATTTTGGTTATTTTGTTTCTGGTGCATAATCACATTTATTTAAAATTGAGACTCCTTTGAGAGAGGAGGGAGTGGGAGAAAATACTTCACGGCAATCAGTGAAACAAAATTGACTTAGCTATGTATGTATATATTTTTTTATAACTTTTTATTGTGAGGCTTACATGGAAAAATATCAGTTTTACATTCATTGTGTCATAATTCATTTCATTGCAATGATTACAATCCCCTTCATGCATCATCAAATAAGCAAAGGGTACACCCCACAGGCCTACCCTCTGGCCATCAGCACACAGACCTTCTCCCTCCCTGAGTTCAGTGTCCCCAGGCATTCCATCTGTCCAAGTCATTGTCTCTCACTCTACCCCTGGCTTCTCAGCCTCTGTGAGTACGGTCCTGCTCTCTGCTCTTCTCACTTGACAGTCCCAGAAACCTCTGCTCCTGGGCTGCAAAATCAATCGCTCCCCTCCTTTTGTCAAAAAGCATCTACCTCTATATTTCCTACCCTCACAGTCAGTCCTGATGGCAACTATTCACTATTGTACCACAAGACTCTTATCCTCATTTACTATCGCCAGCCTGGTCCCAACAGATTGAAAATCATTCAGTGGAGATCCTACCTTCCTCCATCCCATCAGGAACTAGGCTCCCTCTTGAAAGCGTGTGAGCCAGTCACTTCTTGCCTTTATAGCCCCCACCCCCCCATTTTGGGTAGTCAATGTCTAAGTTGCCCGTGGTTGAAAAATATGGCCTTGGTGATAGAAATGATGGTGGAGAATGCATGATAGAATTCTGAAAAACCAATGATTTGTTCATTTCGAATATGTCTTTACACAGCATAAGAGATGACTATACACATGGACATCACCAGATGGAATACAAATATCAAATTGGCTACCTCTGTGGAAAGAGACAATGAAAATGCTCCATATGATCAGTCTAAAAAAAAGGACAAAGGCAGACTGTGGAACAGACCATCAATTACTCATATACAAATTCAGACTGAAGCTGAAGAAAACAAAAACAAGTCCACGAGAGCCAAAATATGACCTTGAATATATTCCACCTTCAGGTGGCCATCAGAAGAACAGATTTGATACATTAAATACTAAATACCGAAGACCAGAAGAGTTGTGGGATGACATCAAGAACATCATACATGAAGAGAGCAAAAAGTGATTAAGAAGAAAATAAAGAAGGAAAAGGACAAAGAGGATGTCAGAAGAGATGCTGAAACTTGCTCTCAATTGTAGAGATGCTAAAGCAAATGGAAGAAATGAGGAGGTCCAAGAGCTGAACAGAAAACTTCAAAGATCAACTCAAGAAGATAAAGCAAAATATTATAACAAGATGCACAAGTATCTGGAACCAGACAACCAAAAAGGAAGATCATGCTCAGCATTTCTCAAGCTGGGGGAACATAAGAAAAAATTCAAGCTTCAACTTTCATTATTGAAAGATTCTCTGGGCAAGTTATTGAATGATGCAGAAAACATCCAGAGAAAATGGAAGGAATACACGAAGTCACTGTACAAAATGGAAATGGTTAATATTCAACCATTTCAAGACGTAGCATATGATCATTGATACTGAAGGAGGAAGTCCAAGGTGCATTGAAAAAATTGACAAAGAATGAGGCACCAGTAATTGATGGAATAAAAATTGAAATCTTTCAAGAAAGTGAGCCAGCACAGCAGGACTCACTCACCTCTGTCTGATGGATCTTGGCTGAAAGCAGAGAATATCGGAAATACGTTTCCCTGTGCTTTATTGACTACACAAAGTCTTTTGATTGTGTGTATCATGACAAGCTATGGACAACATTGCAAAGTAATGAGTATTCCGGAATACTTAGTTGTGCTCATGTGGAATCTATACCTGGACCAAGAGACAGTTGTTCAAACAAAACATGGGAACACTGAAAGTTTTAAAATTAAGAAAGGTGTGCTACAAGGTTGTATTCTTTCACCATACTTATTCAACCTGTATGCTGACCAAATAATCTGAGAAGCTGGGTTCTATGAAGAAAAACGTGGCATCAGGATTGAAGAAAGACTCATTAACAACCTGCAATATGCAGATGATACAACCTTGCTTGCTGAAAGTGAAGAGTACTTAAAATATTTACTGATGAAGATCAAAGATCACAACCTTTGATATGTAATATATCTCAATGTAAAGGAAACAAAAATCCTCACCATTCTTATCAATGGATAAATGATGGAAGTTGTCAAGGACTTCATTCTTCTTGGATCAACTATCAACACTCATGGAAGCAATAGTCAAGAGATCAAATGACATATTGCATTAGGCAAATCTGCTACACAAGACCTTTTTAAAGTGTTGAAGAGCAAACATGTCAGCTTGAGGACTAAGGTGCACCTGTCCCAAGCCATGGTTTTTCAATTACTTCATATGCATGCGAAAGTTGGGCAGTGAATAAGGAAGACCATAGAAGAATTGACGCTTTTGAGTTATGGTGTTGGAGGAGAATTTTGAAATTGCCATGGGCTGCCAAAAGAATCAATAGATCCGTTTTGGAAGAAGTGCATCCAGAGTGCTCCTTAGAGGCCAAGATGACTAATCTTCATCTCTCATTCTTTGGACATATTGTCAGGAGGGACCAGTCGCTGTTCAAAGATATCATGATCAGTAAGGTAGAGGGTCAGAGACAAAGAGGAAGACCCCCAACGAGATGGCTTGGCCAAGTGGCAGCATCGGTGGACTCAAGCATGGCAACAGTAGTGAGATTGGCCCAGGATCGGGCAGTGTTTTGTTCTGCTTTGCATAAGGTCCCTATGATTTGGTACCAATTCGATGACACCTAACAACAACAACAAAAAGGTAGTATATGACTGTTGTCTTTAGAGATATCAAGTTGTTTCCACTTCATAGCAGTATCATGTAAAAGAGAACAAAGCATGTAATGTGCCCTCTTCATATTCATTGCCATGCTTAAGCTTATTTTTGCAGTCACTGTGTCCATTGATCTCTATAAGGGTCTTAGGTTTTTTCACAGACCCCCAATCATTCATGATGTCTTTCTTTAGGCACTGATTGCTCCTGATAACAGGTCCAAAGTACATGATATGAAGACTTGTCCTCCTCTCTTTTAAGGAACATTCCAATTGAACTTCTTCCAAGATTGGTTTACTCATTATTTTGGCTGTCCATGATATATTCAGTATTTTTGCCAACATCATAATTACCTATTAAAAAGTAATTCACAGAACACCAATTATTTGTAATTAGTTTGCACACAAAATTGGCTTCCAAAATCATAAAATATCAGTTATTATGAAATTATTTTGGCAATGGCAAATATAACATATATGAGGAATTGCAAGTATGGTTGTAGGCTGTTTGAAACCCTTGACATATATGAATAAATTATTTGAGTGAAAACTGGAATTTTTATTTTTGAGAATTTCTGTAATAACTGAACAAAATGCCTTCCTGTCTAAGAAATATCTGACTCACCATGACAATTATTTTAATTTTGGAATTTTAGGGACTTCAGCTCAAAGTTTAAAAAGAAAGAGGTATTTTTAGCACAGAGTTTGGTTCCAAACTAACTGGTGAAGTGATGAAATCACCATTACTGGAAGCAATCTCTCTGAATCTAGATGATTATTTCTTTTGCGTGTTGCAAATGAAAATTAGTCATCATATATCATTTTACTTGAAAAATCATCATTCTCATACTTGTTTAATGGTGATTTGAATTTGTCAGGTAGGTGTAGACATATGACAGAATTCAGGTCATGAATTACAGCTGATTAACAACAAAATCATAAAAGATAGTTATAAAGCATGTAACAAATTATTTTAGAGATTATAGAAAATATAAAGGACAACATAGTCTAAAATTCCTATGTAATTTTTATTTTCACTAATCTGTTTAATTACCAATTCAAAAAATTACTTGCTCCTTAGATAATAGCCAACACCGGACAAGCAGCTCCTTGTCACTACATTTATTCACTACATTTCTTTCTCAAAGATCACATGTGTGTTTGATTTCTGCTTCCTGGTTTGATCTCTATTATTTAAAACATGTCCTTTTGAAGCTATACATTAGCCAGAAGACTGAGAATAAAAAATTATGTAAGAATATTTACATTAAAAAACCAATGGCAAGCATTGGTTTTTTAATGTAAATTAAAAAAGCTTTTTATTATTTTCCTATATGTGGTGGTTGGCTGGTGAGGATGACAGATGACCGGTAGAGGGAAGGTTAAGTCTGTCTCTTGTTGTTATCATTGATACGTATTTCAACTTCACTTTGCTTCCAGAAAGCAAGATTGTGTCATCTGCATACCGCAGGTTGCTAATGAGCATTGCTCCAATCCTGATGCCATGCTCTTCTTCATAGAATTCAGTTTCTGGGATTATTTGATCAGCATGCAGATAAGTATGATGAAAGGATACAACTCTTAAGCATAAATTTCCTTATTTTAAAACTTTCAGTGTCCCTTGTATCTGTTCTAACAAGTTTGTTTTTCTCTTAATAGATTTGCTGTGATTTTATTAGGTATGACTGCTACAGTTACCAGAAATTTGATCTTATTTATTAATGTGTTAGCCCTTTGTTTATTATACTTTTTAAAATTTTTATTAGAAGAAAGCAAAATAAAACCAACCTTGCAAATGTTTATTGCTCAGAGAAAATAGCATATCATTTTTATTTCTGGTTTTCACACTAAATAAAAAACCAAACTCAAAGTAAATGGAGAGAGAATTATTGTGTTATTTAATCATCTCATACCCTTGATATGTTTCTGCTCACCTAGTAAAGTTCTATTATACTATTTCCAGTTTTTGAGTTTTAGCATTGCATTCATTTTACATATATTTCAATTTCATGCAAAGTTGTTCTTTTGTTGTTTTATTTTCATCATTTTAAAAAATCTTGTTCCTTTAAATTTTACATAATCAGAGTGAAGAAAATTACCAGTTGTAAAAGTGTCATAGGGAGCTTTGATTTAATATTCTAAAGTCAACCAATTTGAAATTAATTTTACTGACATAAGAAAATCAGAGGTATGTTCATCTGTTATGAAATAGAATATACTAAAATGATAAAAGATTACTCTCTAAATTATAAAAACAAAAAACTAAATGATAAAATATTCCCCTCTAAATTATAAAAACAAAAAACTAAAATGATAAAAGATCCCTCTCTAAATTATAAAAAATAAAAATTAAAAAAAAACACTTTTTTTATTAATTTATTTTTAAAATTTAGATAGGGTAATAATATAGATGGAGTCCTGGGGTGGCACTGTTGGATAACGCACTGTACCACAAGATTGGTTTGAACCACAAGATCAGTGGTACAACTCCACCAGCCTCTCCTTGGCTAGAAGGCACTTAACAAAAACACAAGCAGAGATAGAGAAGAATTAATTTGCATGAGAATAAATGTTTCTTATAAACAGACATTTATAGAAGTTGCTCTATGCAAAATCAGTCATCAGTAGAATAAAGATGTATAGGAAATTTATGATTGGTTGTTTCAGGTTTATTTTAGTTTCGTTGCCCAACATCCAACTAAAAGACATTTGAATACTCTCTTCATGTATTTCAGCATACCATTATTTGAAATAAAATTATTTATAAATGTTTATTATAACAAGAACATTATTTTATCTAAACATACGCATATTTATTTAAAATAATCAGAAACACCTCCACATTTATCTGTCACTGCAGCCAAAAGTGTGAAATAGGAACATTTTTTCTATTCTCAAGTCAATGAGGAAGGGAGGTAATGCTGATGCAAAGTAACAGTTATTATACTGCTGTTTCTTTTGACTAAAACTAAACTGGAAAGCAACCAACACACCCTGAGCCCCATGGGTCATAGTTGTCTCACACAAAAGTTTTTACTGAGACATGACTTGCAACTGCCAGATGGCTACAATGCCACACACCATTGACATACAATATTATGTATTTTCTATTATTATTACACATTGAGTTCATAAAATTCAGCAACTATCACATTTTTTCACATAAGAACATTTTGTAAAAGATCATCTTCTTAAGATTGCCAATAAATTTCATTTTAAGTGTGTACATTCAGGAGCTCATTCTCACCTAAAGTAGATGGACCCTTCATAGGCACTAACAGAATTTCACTGAGTACCCAGGTGATTGGTCCCAGCCTTTCTTCACTATACCTTTTTATTTTCCCTGAATGTCATTGTCACTATGGACTTCTTGTATGGTACTGTAGGATAAACACTGGATTATTAACTATAAGGTTGCGAGTTCAGACCCAGTAGATTCTCCTTGAAAACTCCATACAGGGTTGTTAAACGTCTGAACTGAATCCACTACACTTAACAGCAATAAATTATCACTATACTGTGTACATATGGAGTGCTACTGTGGCACTATGAGAGAAGCACTGGGCTGATCACAGTAAGGTAGGCAGTGCAAACCTACCAGCCACTCCATGGAAACCATGTACAGGGTCACTACAAGTCAGAACACATTCAAAGACACTTGAAAATAACAACAGTTACATATAGAGGTCTGTTTCACAATCTGCCCCTGGCCTTGTTTTGACTGGTAATATGGAGCTTTTTCATCGTCTCTTTCTGCAGATGTAGCCAGTTTGACTTCTATGTATTCCATCTGGTGAGGACCATGTGTATAGTCATCTTTTATGCTGTATAAAGAAAGTTTTTGAAATGAACAAATCATTGATTTTACAGAATTCTATCATGTGATCTCCAACATCATTTGTATCACCAAACCCATGTTTTCCAACTACTGATCCTTCCTCTTTGCTCCGAACCTTTGCATTCCAATCATCAGTAATGAACAATACATCTTGATTGCATGTTTGATCAATTTCAGATTGTAGAAGATGGTAGAATTGTTCTGTTTCATCCTCACTGCTTTAGTGGTTGCTGCATAAATTTGAATAATAGTGGTATTAAATATTTACTGAAGCTGAAGAAAATGAAAACAAATCCACGAGCCAAAATATGACCTTGAATATATCCCACCTGGATTTAGAGATAATCTGAAGAACAGATTTGATACATTAAACACTAAATACCAAAGACCAGAAGAGTTGTGGGATGACATCAAGAACAACATACATGAAGAAAGCAAAAAGTCATGAAGAAACCAAAAAAAAAAGAAAAGTTCAAAGTGGATGTCAGAAGAGGCACTGAAACTTGCTCTCAAGTGTAAAGATGCTAAAGCAAATGGAAGAAATGAGGAGGTCACTAGGAGTCGGAAGTGACTCCATGGCTTATAACCACCACCACTATTCTTACTTTTCTCTACCTCTGGTTATTAACCCATCACTCATCATCACTTGCAGATGATACAATCATGCTTGTGGAAAGCGTAAAGGACTTACAATACTTTCTGATGGAGCTCAAAGACCACAACTTTCAGTATGGGTTGCACCTGAATGTAAACAAAACAAAAATTCTCACCACCAAATCAAATTCACAACATTCATATAAATGGAGAAAAGATTAAAGTTGTCAAAGACTTCAATTTACTTGGCTCAACCATCAACACTCATGGAATCAGTAGCCAATAAATCTAAGGAGTTTTTTGCATTAGACAAATCTGCTGTGCAAGATCTCTTTAAAATATTGGAGAGCAAAGATGTCAGTTTGAGAACTAAGGTCCACCTGACATAAGTATGGTATTTTCAATAAACTCATGTGCATGCCAAAGTTGGACAATGAATAAGGAAGATAATAGAGTAATTGAGGCATTTGAGTTATGGTGTTACAGGAGAATATTAAAAGTATCACACTGCCAAAAAACAAAGATTTGTGTTGGAAGAAGTGCAGCCAGAGTGCTCCTTGGAAGACAGGATGACCAGATTTCAGCTCTCATACTTTGAGAGACCAGTCCCTGGAGAAGGCTATCATGTTTGGTAAAGTGGAGCATCTGCAATAAAGTGGAACACCCCCAACAAGATGGATTGACACAGTGGCAGCAGCAATGGGCTCAGGCCTAGGAACAATGTGACATTGTTCCAAGACCTTGCAGTGTTTCATTCTATTGTGCATAGCATTGCTATGAGTTGATAATGACTCAGTAGCACTTAACAGCATCAACAACAACAATGAGGAAACTGTGTACATAGAGTAAGAAGAACTTGTTCAAACAGAATAAGGAAACACCTAATGGTTTAAAATTAGGAAAGGTGTGTTCCAGGGTTATATTATTTACCATAGTTATTCAATCTGTATGTGATCAAATAATCTGACAAACTGAGTATCATGAAGAAGAACATGGCATTAGGATCAGAGGAATACTCATTAACAACCTGCAATATGCAGATAATTCAACCTTGCTTACAGAAATTGAAGAGGACTGAAAATACCTACTGATGAATATTAATGAACGCTATCGTCAGTATAGCGTAGTGATTACAAATGGGCTCCGAACCGCAAGGTCAGCAGTTCGAAATTATCAGCTGTACCACGGGAGACAGATGAGGCTTTCTGCTCCCGTAAAGATTTACAGCCTCGGAAACCCTGTACAGTGTCGCTATGAGTCGGAACCGACTCCACGGCACACAACAACAACAACAACAATCATCAGTATAGGTTGCACTTCAATTTAAAGAAAACAAAAATCGTCACCATTCGACCAGTAAACAGCATCCATATAAATGCAGAGGAGTTTGAAGCTGTCAAAGACTTCATTTTTCTGGGACTGACCATCAAGACTTATGGACGCAGCAGTGAAGAAATCAAACTATGTATTTTATTAGACAAATCGGTTATGCAAGACCTCTTTAAACTATTCAAGAGCAAAAATGTCAGTTTGAGGACTAAAGTGCGCTTGATCGAAGTCATAGTATTTTCAGTAACTTTATATGCATGTGAAAGTTGGACTACGAATATGGAAGACCATAGAAGAATTCATGCATTTGAGTTATGGTGTTGGAGAAGAATATTGAAAGTACCATGGATTTCTAAAAGAACAATCCCATCTGCGTTGGAAAAAGTACACTCAGAATGCTTCTAGGTAGCCATGATAATCACATTTTTCTCTTATACTTCTGACATATTGTTAGGAGCTATCTGTCCCTGGAGAAGGATATTATGTTTGGTAAAGTGGAGGGCCAGAGAAAAATAGGAAGACCCCATTGAGATGGATTATCTTAGTGGCAGCAGCAATGGGCTCAGGAGTAGCAACAACTGTGATGTTGGCACAAGACCAGTCAGTGTTTCACCCTGTTGAGCATAGGTTCTCAATGACTTGATGGCACCTAACTATAACAACAACTGACAATTACCAAACTATTCAGCATGATATACAAGTCTAGGGCATACTTACTTCTTGTAAATCATCTTGTGATGACCTCTTCTTTGTGATGTGCAGTCTAGATATCCTTTTGCTTTCATGTCATTTCTGATTCATAGTGACCTAATATGAAAGAGTAAAACCATCTAATATGCTTGTTTTGTTGTTGTTGTTAAGTGCCATTGAGTTAGTTCTGACCCATAGTGACCTTGTATAGAGTTTCCAAGGAGTGGCTGATGAGCTTGAACTGCCGACCTTGTGATTCAAACTGACGTTACAGTCTTAGATCTTCATAAATAAGCATTTATATGGAGTTCTGGTATGGCCATATAATATGCTTACAAGTATATCAATCTTTATGGAAATATACTGCCAAATTTTCCTGAATGCTGTGTCAGGTGGTTTAATCACTGCAAGACCAGGGCTCCTCCACTGTAGAAACATTAGGAAATACATTGTTTATCTGTATAATACACATTGTTTGTGTTCGATGCCACTGAGTAGGTTTTGGCTCAGAATGACCATATGTATAAGACAATGGCACACTGCCCAGACCTGCATCAATTATTGTTATACTTTAACCCACTGCTGCTGCTACTCTGTAAATTAATCTCAGTGGGTTTTCCTTTTTCACTTACACTTAACTTCAATTAGAAGTCCTTGTTCATGGGCAGGTTGATCCTGAGAACATGAACAAATATGAGAAACCAAGTCACATGATGTTGATTTTTTAGGAGCAGTCTGGGTGCACTTTGAAGATTGATTTTTTTGTTTTTCTGGCAGACCATGGTACTTTAAATATTTTCTCCCAACACTAACTGAAATGCATCAATTCTTATATGGGCTTCCTTATTCACTGTTCAACTTTCACTTGCATATTGAAAACACCCAGGGTTGGGTCATACACACCTTATTTCCCAAACTGATTTATTTGCTCCTGAATGCTTTAGAATGATCTTGTACAGCCCATTAGCTTAATGCAATATGTTGTTTGATTTCTTGACTGGTTCTTACATGAGTGTTGATCATGGAGCCATGCAAAGTCTTTAACAACTTCATCTTTTCTTCACTTGTTATAATGTTATATATTGGTGAGAATTTTTATTTGTTTTACAATTTGGAGCAACTCATACTGAACACTGTGGTCTTAGATCTTCATAAATAAGCATTTTAAGCTTGTTTGTTTTCAGCAAGCAAGGTTATATCATCTTCATTTTGCTGGTTGATTTTTTTTTCTGTTTGAAAGACTGTCCAGGTTCTCCATGAGCACAATTAAATATTCTAGAATATCAGTTCTACTCTATGTTTTCCATCGCTTTTCATGATCCACACATTCAAATGCCTTTGTGTAGTTAACAAAGCACAGGCAAACATTATTTCTGATATTCTCTGTTCTCAGCCAAAATCTATCTGACATCAGCACTGAAGATCTTTCATTCCACATCCACTTCTGAATCTGATTTGAACCTCTCGCAGTTCCCTAGCAATGCATCTTTGCAATCATTTTTGAATTATGTTTAACAAAATTTTATCTGCATGCAGTATTAATGATAATGTCTGATGACTTCCACATTCCTTTGGGCCACCTGTCTTTGGAATGGGCACAAATATTGATATCTTTCCATTAGTTGTTCAGAATCCTGGTGTGACACTGTAGGATAATCACTTCTTTGCAATTTCAATTTGAAACACAAGGTCGGTGGTTCAGATCCACCAGTGGTTCCTTAAAAACCCTCTACAGGTCACTAAGAAGCATCACTTAACAACAGCAACAACATGGGATCCCTTTTTACTCTTTTGGAGAAATCTTTTGATGCACATAAATTACTAATTTTAGGAGGTTCCAGTCATCTATTTTGTCTTTTACTGCTTGTGCATTTTTTTGGTAATATTTGGCAGTGTTAGAACCCCTAGGTTTGTCCTTAGCTTTATATTGATGATCTTTATAGTTCTATGTTTTATTCTTAGGTATTTAATCCATGTTGAGTTTATTTTTGTATATGGTGTGAGACATGGGTGTTGTTACATTCTTCTGCAAGTGGATAATAAGTTTTGCCAGCATCATTTGTTGAAGTAGCTATCTCTTCCCCCATTTAATGTGTTTTGGCCCTTTGTCAAAGATCAGTTAACTGTATATGGAGAGATTTACCTCTGGGCTCTCAATTCTGTTGCATTGATCTATGTACCTTCCATTTTACCAGTTCCAGGCTGTTTGGGTTACTGTGGCTGTGCAGTAACTTTTGAAATTTCTCTGTAGTATTTTGTAAGGTAATTCTGAGTCTTATAAATTGTTTTAATTTCTGTTTGTTTGAAATTGATCTAATTTCACCATTATACTTCATGAATAGAGAATTATTTAATTTTTTGTGCCAATTTTGGGGGGCCAGGAGTCTCAACGGTTTGACAGTTGAGATGTAGTTATCCCTCATGATGAGATCTAATATAATGCAATCAGTTCTATGATGAGGTTGGCTATGAACTGTCAATCAAGTGAAAGGGATCTTAAATGGGAGTGTTACCTGCTTCCACTCTATATGACGTTCAGTCAAGTCTTGCTTGTTCTCAGAATCTTGCATCTGGCTTGTTGTCTTATTTCTAGTTCTTTTGACTTGAGTAAGTGACCCAGTGACCTGCTTTATTAACTGCCAATCCTAAGAGTTGCTAAAAGTCAACCTTACCTGCCCAACCTGCTGCCTGTGTGGGATCTGACCTATGGATATTCGTTCATCAACCATATAGCTATGTAAGGCAAAAGCCCCTAGCCTGGTATCTAATCCAAAGAGAACTGACCACTTTTACAATATGTGAGTCATTTTCTTGATATAAACCTTTCTCTCTCTCTCTCT
>NW_006408980.1:954107-961551 GCF_000296735.1 Chrysochloris asiatica
GAATGTTGTTTATTGGTCCAGTGGTGAGGATTTTTGTTTTCTTGACATTGAGATGTAATCCAATGTCAAGCGGAGAAATTTCTCTTGATAGTGTCCCACATAAATATTAGTCTTTCTTCATTTATTTATTTATTTGTTGTTGTTGTCTGATTGTTCCTTGAGTAGATGATTATTGAGAGATTTTTCTTTAAGCTTGGTAATTTGGCTTTCTATTGATTCAATTCTACCTTTTTGCCCTTTCAGTGTATTATCTATTTCTGAAATCTTAGTGTTAGTCGTCTGGCTTTCTAATTGCTGATTTTGTTTGGTTCCCATTATTTCAATTATTTTATCAATCTTTTGCATGATTTTTCCCATAAGGGTTTTTTTTTTTTTTTTCTCCTATTTTCATTGATTTCATCTGTAGTTGTCTTAAATCTGTTGAACCTTCCTACATAACATTGCTTTGAAATGCTTAGCAGTTAGTTCTGACATTGTTTCTGGTGTCACATGTTCTTATTCTATATGATGATCAGTTGTTTGAGACATACTGTCTTGATTCTTGGTGTAAGATGAAATTGTCTATCTTTTCTCAGTCATTGTTTGTCATATTTATATTTAGTTTATGTCTATATATTGGTGTAGTCTCAGGTATTCACCATTAGTCTCCTGGTGAATGTGGAAGAGACTGGAAATGTGGGCACAGCTAGTTCTCTGTTCACTGTTTATGCAGCAGAATTCAAGCCAGATTTACATGCTTTCAAAAGCAGGTGCACTATTTCTGGCATCCTAACCTGGTAGAGTATAGGCTGTGCAGGAGAGACCACCACAGACCAATGGATTGGTGAAGACAAGGGCTAAACATGTTTACGAAAAGGCACAGGAACAGATGAGAGTTGTACTCTCCTTCCACCCTCGTCCTCTGCTCAAAGACTACTACATCACTTGCAAAATGTCAAGATGGCTGTGCCATACCATGCCAGCCCACAGTACACCCCCTTTTTTCCCATTCTCAGTTCTTCTTTTCTGCTTCCTCTTCCAGGTGGCACTCAAGCCACCTCTCTGTCCTATTGACTGATACACAGGGTTTCAAGATCACCATCTACCTCTGTTTTATTTTGTCTCATATGTATTTGTTATAGAAGATTACAAAGTCAATTTTGAAGAGCTGAATAAAAATTCAGCAATGCATTGAATATATGTAGAGCCCAATAAAGATATAGATTGCATCATGCTTTTCATAGTTTAATGTAGATATGTAAGCTTTCCATTGTGTAAATTGTCTCATATACTGAGGGATTCTACCCCAAGAAGCTCAAATCATGTTCTCAAAATAGAGGACTCTTTTCTCCTTTAAAAGAGCATATGATAGTTTCACAAGTTGATAGTTAAGAATCAAGCACTTGTCATATAAATTGGAAAGCTAATAAAAAGAACAAACATATTCTTAATCAAAATTCATTTTCTAAATCAAGCTAAAGTCTTCAGTATTTCTAGAAAATACATTTCAGAGCAATTGATTTAAAGAAAGAAAACTCATTAGTCTCAGAGTATATTTTTACCCCTACTAAGTAAGTTACATGGAAAGGAGACATAAGCCACTACTGGTTGTCAAGACAACACTAACTTTAGATTTTCTAGTAAAAAATGTTTTTAAATTGTTCTTATTTGCACCATGAGTGTTAACTAGAGTGTTATTCCTTCTGGAAGTATTTTAGGATATTATTATTGCAAGTGCTAATCAATATATGAGATTCCCTATGAAGATGTCAGACAAGCACGTTATATCTAATTTTATTTTCATCTATCCAGTAACTCAGCTGTGAAAATATATTCTCACCCATGCATATAAGGGTTAAAGTAATCATTACTGATTGAAATGAAGATGAATTAATCAACAATGTATCACAGAAAATGGAGCAACTAGAAACAAATTAATATCACTTTATTGGAAGCTTGAGTGAAAAAAATAAGTGCATAGGGGTATGGTGGTAGAAAGGACCTCTGTGCTAATTACATGCAGAACTATGAAATAAGATATAATTGTCTTAGAAAATCAAGGGTATTACATTATAAATTTAGAGAGCATAATAGTGTTAAGATATCTAAGAAATATTCTAAGATATTTTCATTTCTATGGTGATCAATTTTTTTCTTTGTCTCATATGTATATGAGGAGATTTCCAAAGGTTCATGTAAAATTTCTATTGTCTTTTCATTCCAATTTTCCAATAACAGTTTGATGCACCTTCATATATAACTATATTGTTTTTGTTGCTTAATGCTGACAACTCAGTTCTGACTCATAGCAACCCTGTATAGGGTTTATAAGGAGTGACTGGTGGGCTTGAACTGCCAACCCTGTAGTTCAGTGTACTATTATCCTACCGTGTCACACCAGGACTCCATAAATATCTATATAGTTATAAATATTTGTTATTGTTGCTAAGTGCTATCGAGTTGTCTCCAATTCATAGCAACCCTCCATCACTAGTCTGGCAGTCTGTAGTACTATGTTGACTTGTATGTTTCTGTGCTGCTGGAAGCTATGCTACTGATATTTTAAATATAAGCAGAATCATCCATGGTGGACAGATTTTAGTGGAGTTTCCAGAAGAAGACAAACTAAGAAGAAGGCAATTGGACTAGTTCTCAATGTTTATCTACTTAAATCTAATGAATGGCAGTGCAACATTGTCAAATATAGTGCCAGAAGATTATGAATAGCACCCAAATATGCTCAGATATAGTGCTGAAAGATGAGTCCTTCAGGTTGAAAGTCATTGAAATATAGGTTACTATGCCAGAAATGGACTCCTAGTGTGGTGCTGTGGTTTATCATGCCAGACTGCAAGGTCCATTTGAACTGCAAGGTCAGCGGTTTAAATTCACCAGCTGTTCCTCAGACATCCTATGCAGAGTTACTATGCAGGGTCACAACTGACTCTATCACACTTAACAATAACAACATGATAAGAATGACAAATTTAGTAAGAAGGACAAAACATTCATCATCAAAAATAACATTTCAAGATCTATATTGAAGTACAATGCTGTCTGTGATAAAATGACATACTTATACTTAACAAGGGATACTAATATCACTGTTATTCAAATTTATGCTAAACCAATTAAAGTCATTGATGATGAAATTATGCTATAAGCACATGCATGAAGCAAAACTTTTGGGAACTTCATTTGCTGAGGGGGACAAATCAAAATGAGGAGAAACAGCTACACATATCCATTAATAATAAGAACATGAAATATATGAATTTAGGAAAATTGGAATTTATAAAAAATGAAAGGAAAAAAATAAAAAGGAAGATTGACATCCTTGACATCCATGAGCTAAAATAAAAATATTGACCAATTGGAATCCTACACTAATGTGGTTTACAATTCTGGAACATCAAATTGGAAAGGAATGGTATTGCATTCATCATCCAAAACAACATTTCATAATCTATCTTTAATATAATGCTGTTTGTGGTAAGATAATATCCAGGTAATTACACTACTACTCAAATTTACACACCCACTACTAAAGTCAGGATGTGGAAACTGAAGAATTATACAAATTTCTTCAGTATGAAATTTATCAACCATGCAATCAAATGCATTGCTAATTACTGGTGATTAGAATGCAAAGGTTGAAACAAAGATGTATTGATTAGCAGCTTGGAAATACTGTCTTGGTGACAGAAATGATACTGGAGATTACATGATAGAATTTTGTAAAATCAATGATTTATTCATTGCAAAGCCGTATTTGAACAACATAAAAGATGACTGTACACATGGACCTTATCAGATGTAATATATAGGAGTCAAATTAACTACATATATGGGAAGAGATGGTAGAAAATCTCAATATCATCAACCCAGACAGGCCAGGAACAGACTGTAGAACAGATTGCTCATATTCAAGTTCACGCTTCCACTGGGGGGGGGGGGGATTGAAATAAGTGTAAAAGAACCAAAATATGACCTTAACTATATCCCACCTGAATTTAGGGTCCATCTCAAGAACAGATTTGATGCATTAGACACAAATGACTACCAACATCAAGAATATCATATAAGAAAGCAAAAGGTCATTAAGAAGACAAGAAAGAAGGAAAAGACCAAAATGTATGTCGTAAGAGACTCTGAAACTTGCTTTCCAGTGCAGAAATGCTAAAACAAATGGAAGAAATGAAGAGGTACAAGAGCTGAACAGAACATTTCAAAGAGCAGCTCAAGAACACATAGTCACGAATTACAATGAAATGTACAACCATATTGAGTTAGAAAATGAAAGGGAAAAACAACATGCTCAGCATTTTTTCAAGCTATAAGAACTGAAGTAAAAAATCAAGCCTTGATATGCAATATTGAAAGATTCCATAAGTGAAATACTGGATGATGCGGAAAACATCAAAAGAAGAGCACTTACACAGAATCATTGTATCAAAAAGTAACGGTGGATGTTCAATCAATTCAAGAGGTAGCATTTGATCAAGAACCAATGGTATTAAAGGAAGTGATCTAAGTTACACTGATGGCATTGGTGAAAAACAATCCTTCAAGAATTGACAGAATACAAATTAAATTCATTCAACAAACCTATGCAACTGTCAGAGCACTTACCCAGTTAAGCCAAGAAATTTGGAAACAGCTGCCTGCTCAACCAATTGTTACCATTACAAAGTTTGGTGACCCAATGAAATGCAGAAGTCATTGAACAATATCATTATATCACATGCAATTAAAATATTGGTGATGGAAATTTAAAAAGTGCCAGTAACAGTGCATAGACAGGAAACTGCCAGAAACACATTCTTTATTCAGAAGAGTACTTGGAATTAGGGATAGCACTGTTGACATCAGTTGGATCTTGGCTGAAAGCAGAGAATACCAGAAATATTAATTGGGCTATATTGACTTATCAAAGGCTTTCAACTGGATGGATCATAACTAGCTATAGATAATATTGCAAAGAATGGGTACTCCAGAGCATTTAATTGTGCTCATGAGAAAGTTGTACACAGACCAAGAGGAAATGTTTTGAACAAGAACAAGAGGATACCAAATGATTTAAAATCAAGAAAGGTGTATGCCAACATTGTATTCTTTCACACTTCTTAATCAATCTGTATGCTGAGCAAATAGTCTGAGAAACTGCATTATATGAAGAAGGGCATAAGAGCAGGTTTGGAAGAAGACTCATTAGCAACCTACAATGTGCAGATGATGCAACCTTGTTTTCTGAAAGCAAAAAGGAGTTAAAATACTTACTGATGAAGATCAAAGACTATAGCCTTCAATATGGATTGCAACTCAATGTAAAGAAAATGAAAATCTTCACAACTAGACCAATAAAAAAAATCATGATAAATAGAAAAATATTGAAGTTATCAAACACTTTATTTTGCTTGGTTCTGCAATAAACATTACAAGAAGCAGAAGTCAAACATTTAAAAGATGTATTGCATTGTATGGAGTCCTGGTGTGGTGCTGTGGGTTAGTGCGCTGGACTGAAAAGTCGGTTTGAGCCACAAGGTCTGTGGTTCAAGCTCACCAGCCTCTCCTTGGAAACCCTACACAAGGTCACTAGGTGTCAATGGCACTCAACAACAGCAACAACATTGCATTATATGAACCTCTTAATGTGTTCAAGAGTAACAATATCTGTTTGAGAAATAAGGTGCACTTGATCTAATCATGATATTTTCAAACACCTGATATGCATGTGAAAGTACAAAAATGAATATGAAAGAATGTAGAATAATTGATGTATTTGAATTTTGATTTTGGAAAAAATATTTAAAGTACCTTGGACTATCAGAAAAAGAAAAAAAAAGGTGCTCCTGACCCAAGCCTCCTATGCATGTGAAAATTGAACTATGCATAAGGAAGACGAGAGAAGAACTGATGTTTTTAAGCTATGGTGTTGAAAAAGAATATTGCAAGTATCATGGACTGCCAGAAAACCAAACAAATCTTTTTGAAATAAATAGTCATAATGTTCCTTAGCCAGCAAGGTGATACTTCATCTCCAATACTTTGGGCATATTATCAGGAAGGAAATGTCCTTGGAGAAGGACAGTATTATTGGTAAAGTGTAGTGTCATCTAAAAAGAGGGAGACCCCTTATGAAATGGATTTGCACAGTGTCAGCAGCAGTGGTCTCACAATTAACAACTATTGTGAAGGTGGCATAGGACTGGGAAGTATTTCATTCTAATCTATGAGTTAGAACCATATGTAGGGTAACTAACAACAATATATATCCTAAGATATATATTTGTTAAGTTATGATTTTGTAGGATATGCACTAACCTGTGAACCATATGGTCAGCCATTTGAGCCCACCATCTACTCTGAGGGATAAAATTCAACAGTACATATATAGAGAACTGCCAGAAATTCAAGTCAGATTCAAAAGAAAATTTGAAACCTGAAATACCATTGCTGATATAGGGGAAAGAGAAGTGTTACATATAAAGACAAGCAAGTCAGGTTAAGTTCAGATCTCTTAGCAAAAACCATCTCAAGCAAGAAGGCAATGGGGAGACATATATAAAACTCTGAAAGAAAAAAAATCTGTCAACCAAGAATCCTTTATCCAACAAAGCTTTTGATCAAATAGGATGGTGTAATCAAAACTTTCCAGGATAAACAGAAGATAAGGGATTTTGCAAAAGCCAACCCTACACTACAAAACATCCTAAAGGGAGTTCTGTGGACTGAGAACCAACAAGAACAGAAAACCAGAGATTGACAGACATGGCAGAACCTCCAAAAGCTAAATCAACATAGGAAGAGTTGAAAATAGAACAAAATTAAAAGAACAAACTCAGAGAATTTGGGAGATCAGATGATGATAAAAGCAATGACAATGTAAACAAAGGTAAACACATAGGAACAGAGATCCAGATAATGAGAAGGTCAGCTAGATTACAGGATAAAACAGCGTGCACTAAATATAGGGATAAAGTAATGGAATATAAGGTAACATCAAAGAAAATGAACAGTCACAACATACCAAGAAAATGAAAATCCAAGAAGTTGGACACATTAAAACTATGAGGAAACTCACAAAAAGAACAAAAAACCTTGAACTTGGAACATGAAGACACACAGAACAAAGAGAGCAGCAACACCACAAAAAAAACCAAACATAATGGCAGTAATTAATCCATACCTAAGGAGCTCTGGTAGCTTAGTTGTTACAAATCGGGCTGTGAATCTCAAGGTCAGCAGTTCAAAATTACCAGATATTTCACAGGAGAAAGATAAGACTTTCTGCTCCCCTAAAGATTTGCAGACTCAGGAACCTTATACATGGTCGCCATGAGTCAGAACCAACTCCACAGTACATGACAACAGCAACAATCGATAATTACACTGAATGTAAATGGACTAAATATACCAATTAAGAAATGGAGTTTGGCAGAATGGATAAGAAAACAATATCTTT
>NW_006408980.1:964261-965303 GCF_000296735.1 Chrysochloris asiatica
CTGTTCCTTACTTGATTATTCAGTTATGTTTGATATCCATGAACAGTAATGGGTTTGGAACCCCTCTTTAGAGCCGAGGCAGTAAAAGTTTCCTCAGATAATTCAGAAAGTCCAGGAACAGGTATATTGGGAATATGAGAAAAGGTTTTTAGAGAATAACTTTAGGAAATTTCAGTCATGATTTTTTCATATGCTATTTTCAACCCATGTTTTCTCATTGGTTTCTACAAGTATATTGACACAAACATCAAATTCTTTCTTATACTCCCACAGCTCCCTAAGGCATTTTCATGTTTTTAAAATATATGTTCCTCTCTGGTTAGATTTCTGATTCTTTTAATTATTGTTTGCCATGTATATGAAGGCTTTTTTTTTTTTTTCTATATGGATTGTAGATCTGGATGCATTTTTTTGAATGTTTCCTGCCCCCAATACCATTAAACACTATGTATGGATATTTTCTACAGTTTCACCTGTTTCCTAGCTGGGATCACCTGACAAAGCATCTGGAGTCACAGTCTCTGAAGTATGTTGTTGGTAAGTGCTGTCTAATCAGCTCTGACTCATAGCAAACTTGTATAAGGTTTCCAAAAAATGACAAGTGGGTTTGGTCATTCAACCTTGTGGTTAACAGTCTGCTGCTTATCCTACAGTGCCATACCAGGACTCCACAAGAGACTGATATTCCCAAATTATCGGTGGTCCTCCAAAATTTCAGAGACTTATGCTACTCCACTGTTGGCCTTTCACAATTAATTCAGTCTAGCTGATTTTGCTACTAGATTACTTGATATTAACCAGTGAATTATCCCATGTAAACCACTGATCAGATTCCATTTCTCTCCATTTGTGCCTGTCCTCAGTATTTCAGGTAAATTGTTTGACCTTCAGTTTCTTGTTTGACAAAAAATTACTATGATATGACTCTAGTATTGTTTTCTATTGTATTTTGTTTTGCTTTATGTAATATGGCTTCAAGCAATACTTTTTCAGTTCTCAAAGCTGATTTTGAAAGTGGTTATAACAGTACTACCTCCAAATC
>NW_006408980.1:966988-968787 GCF_000296735.1 Chrysochloris asiatica
ACAATTAAGTGTTCTGGAATACTCATACTTCTCAATGTTGTCCATAGCTTGTCATGATCCACACAATCGAAAGCCTTTGCATAGTCAGTAAAGCATAGGTAAACATCTTTCTGATATCCTCTGCTTTTAGCCAAGATTCATCGGACATTAGCAATGTTATCTCTCATTCCACGGCCTCTTCTGAATCCAGCTTGAACCTCTAGAAGTTTTCTGTCAATTTATGATTGTAGTCGTTTCTGTATTACCTTTAGCAAAACTTTACTCACTTGAGATATCAAAGAGATTGTCCAATGATTTCCGCATTTTGTTGGGTCACCTGTCTTGGAATGGGCACAAATATGCATATCTTCCAATCAGTTGGCCAGATAGCTGTCTTCCAAATTTCTTGGCAGAGATGAGTGAGTGCCTCTTATGCCACCTCACTTTCTTGAAAGATTTCAATTTTTATTCCATCAATCCCTGGTACCTTGTTCTTTGCCAATTCCTTCAATGTCCTTTGGATTTTCTCCCTGAATATCATTGACTCTTGTTCATATGGTACCTCTTGAGATAGTAGAATATTAACCATTTCCTTTTGGTACAATGACTCTGTGTATTCCTTCTATCTTTTCTTGATGCATTCTGCATCATTCAATAATTTGCCCAGATAATCTTTCAATAACGAAAGTCGAGGGTTGAATTTTTTCTTTAGTTCCCCCAGCCTGAGAAATGCTGACCATGTTCTTCCTTTTTGGTTATCTAATTCCAAATCTTTGCATATTTGATTATAGTATTTGGCTTTATCTTCTCGAGCTGATATTTCAATTTTTTTGTTCAGCTCTAGGACCTCTTCAATTCTTCCATTTGCTTTAGCATCTCTACTCTGGAAAGCAAGTTTCAGTCTCTTCTGACATCCATTTTGACCTTTTCCTTCTTTCTTGTCTTTGTAGTCTCCCCATTTTGGGTAGCCAATATTTAATTTGTCCAACACTGTCAACATGTATACCAAGAGGGCGGGAATGATCCTCACTGCAAGGATTTGTTCCCTCTTTTGAGCTACTACATCCATAAGTATAGGTCAAATTCATCAACTTATAGCAGATTACTATTTTTTTTTCTCCTATTTCTTTCTTCTTCTAGTTAAGTTTTTATTATCCAGCCACTGTAGTCAGGTCAAGTGGGTACTATCTGCAATTATGGGTGTTCTTGTGTATTTTCCCTCATTTCATATCAGCTGGATGCTTCACTCTCCACTCTAGTCCTCTGTGGCTATGTCATTGTTTCTGGCCCAGGAGTCCCCAGGTCTTGCTATACTGCTGGCCAACCAGTTCTCAATCCGGAATCGCAGAAGTCTATTGAACATGGTCAATCTTAGCTTACAACTTCCTTGCTGTTTTTCCCCCACTTCTCCTTATGAGTGTCCAATGTGGTCACCAGTCAGACCACATGCCTGCTGATATATTCCTCTTGAGTCTCAGCTTTGGAAGGGTGTTTGCCCTGAGGGGCCCCGACCACTTGCCTTGATGGTTCCCAGACCAACATCTTGCTTGTTCCCTTAGAAGTCAATCGGACTGCCGTTATTGTTTTTTTTTTATTTTTCCTGCCAGTTTTTCTTTCAAGAAATGTCTTCTGTTCTAGCTGCTCCAGGCTGCTTGTCCTTTCAAGTGGAATTTCCCATCTCAGAAGATTCTGGATGGTAGTCAGGATTCCACCTATAGTTTTAAGCAGTGCAAATGTTCTGAAGGAAGCTTCCTTCTCTGGGAAAGTTCTAGTCCCATTTTAGGTGTTCCAACAAGATATAGGCTGAAGACAGACTTACA
>NW_006408980.1:968887-969407 GCF_000296735.1 Chrysochloris asiatica
CAGTGCAAATGTTCTGAAGGAAGCTTCCTTCTCTGGGAAAGTTCTAGTCCCATTTTAGGTGTTCCAACAAGATATAGGCTGAAGACAGACTTACAAGCTTTTCTATGGTGATGTTTCTGGCTATTACTTTCTCTCTCCCCCAAGTGTCTATTTTACAATGGTAGGCAAGGAAAACCAAGATTCAAAAGACAACTAACCATTTTAACATTATTTCCCCACTTTTACCCATTCCAACCATGCCTCAACCCCTGTATCCCTGAGCCCAGTTGTTTCAATTTCATTATTTACCTCTGTCCCACTTGGTGCATGCAATCCTGCCTACATATTCTCCCATCCAACAGTTCTTTCATTCCCATCCCTCCTCTTGTTTATTGTACCTCCACTCCTAGCACACTAGCTATCCTGTGTGCATTCCCTACCCTGTACTCCACCTTCTGCTCTCTCTCCTCAATCCACCCCGTACATACCAGTAATCAGCAAATCAGTTTTTCCCCTTTTAGTGCATGTTCTTTTTCTTAAT
>NW_006408980.1:970467-974131 GCF_000296735.1 Chrysochloris asiatica
GGGGCCAGACCCCGGCATATATCTACTTGTGTTATGGCTCATATTTCTTGTAGGTAAATATTTCTTGTAGGTAAATCTTGTAGTAGAGGAATTGCTGAATCATAAGATATTTCTATTTCCAACCTTCTGAGCATGTGCCATATTGTTTTCCAGGGTGGATGTATCATTTTGAAGTCCCATCAGTAATGTAGGTGCATGCCAGTCTCTCCACATCTTAACCAGGATTTATTGTCTTCTACTTTTTTAATTGTTGCTGTTATTGCTGGTATGGGATGATATCTAATTAATGTTTTTATTTGCATCTCTCTAATGGCAGGAGTCCTGGTGTGGTGTTGTGAGTTAATTCATCAGTCTACAGAGTCATTTGATCTGCAATGTTGGTGGTTCAAGCTCACTAGCTGCTCCTTGGAAACCCTATAAAGGGTCATTATGGGTCAGAAAAGACTTGACAACACTTAACAACAACAGCAATGGCTGGACAGTGAAGAAGAAAGACTGTAGAAGAATTGATGATTTTGACTTATGGTGTTGGAGGAGAATATTGAATGTGCCATGGGCAGCCAAAAGAACCAACAGATCTGTGTTGGGAGAAGTGCAGCCAGAGTGGCCCTTAGAGGCCAGGATGGCCAAACTTCATCTCTCATACTTTGGACATATTATTTGGAGGGACCAAATGTTGGAAAAGGATATCATGTTTGGTAGGGTGGAGGGTCAGAGAAAAAAAGGAAGACCCCAGTGAGATGGATCAGCAAAGTGGCAGCATCAATGAGCTCAAGTGTGGCAATGATAGTGAGATTGGCCCAGGATCGGGCAGTGTTTCGTTCTTCTGTGCATAAGTTCACTGTGAATCAGTACCAACTCGATGGCACCTAACAACAACAACAATGGCTAGTATTTGTGAACATTCCTTCATATGTTTGTTGGCTGCCTGATTTCCTCCTTCTTGAAGTGTCTGTTTATATCCTGTGCACATTTTTTTTAAAAATAGGGTTATTTGTCTTTTTTTCTTGTAGAAGTGTTGTAGTTTCTTTTATATTTTAAAAATTAGACCTTGTCTGATGTTTTGTTGTGAAAGATTTTTTCCCAATCTGTGGGCTCCCTATTACTCTTTTTGTAAAGCCTTTTAATGCACATGTTTTTAATTTTTAGTATGTCCCCGTCATCTATTTTGTCTACTTTTGTTTGTATGAATTTCAAAATGTTTGGTTGTCTGTGTATGCCCTTTATTAGAACCCTCAGATTTGTCTCTAATTTTTCACTGATGACAATTCTTTTCTTTCAGGGTTTTATATGTTTCCCCATTGCCTTCTTACCTGCATGGATTCTGCTGAGATATCCAAGGTTAATCTGATTTGCTTGTCTTTGTATGATACACTTCTCTTTTTCTTAGCTGCTTTCAGTATTCTGTTCTTATCTTTGATTTTGGAGAGCTTGGATGTATTTGTGTTGGTGATTTTCTGTCCTTCCTAGGGTTTGTTGAGTTCTTGAATACTTGTTTTTCACTTTTCACGATATTAGGGAAATTTTCTTCCAGAAGTTCTTCAACTATCTCCTTTTGGACTTGTATGATACTTCTTGTTCTGAATGCTGATAAATCTTAAGTTATTCTTCTTCATGTTATCCAACATTAATCTTAGACCTTCTTCAGATTTTTTAAAATCATTTTTTCTGCTTTTTTTCTATCTTAGTTGTATTGAGAGACTTGTCTTCCAGTTCACTAGTTATGGCTTCCTTCCCTTCAATTCTACTCCTTTGCCATTTCAGTGTATTGTCCATTTCTGATATTCTATTATTAATCATTTGGACCTCTTTCTGTAGGTTTTGAATTGTTTCCAATATTGTATCTATGTCATTTGATTTTTCCTGTAGCACTTTCCTGACTTCTTCCTTATTTTTCTCAACTCCATTGTGAAGTGTTTTGAAACATTTTATAATTGTTTTTCTGAATTCCTTCTCAGGCACATGCAAGGCCTTCCCTCCTTCCAGTATGGAGTGTAGGTCTACCTTCAGATAATTTGTCTCAGTCACTTAACTTTGTTTCTGAATATGTCCTGATATGGTCATCTGCTTCTGATTCTTGAGCATGTTCAGTAGTAGTTAGCTGTGGCCTTAATAGTTAATTGAGTGTTTGTTTTGGTATTTTTTATGCTTTATGATTGCCTTCATGTAGTTGTTAACAGGAGATGGGCTTCCTTTTTCACTCTCATTTCTCAACTCAGAGTAACTGTCATAAGTGTTTGCCTACCTGGTGAATGGCAGTTGCCTGGATTGTGGGGTCTTATAGGGTATGATTGCAGCTTGACTATATGGCAGCAATTGCTGTCTCTTCTTGGGTAATATAAGGAGAAAAAGAGCCCTTAAAGTTAAAGAGGGGTCCAAAAAACAAAACAGGAACAGCAAAACTACAAAAACAAATTTGATACTGTTGTCTATAATCACAGTAAAGAGAGAAGAGAGAGAGAGAAGAAAAAAAAAGTCTGTAACCTAATATGAGTATGACTTTAATATCTTCTTTCAGCTTCTTGCCTTGAAGGCTGCCTGAGAAATTTCAAAATGACACTGTTGGTTGGTACAATATAACTCAGGATTTAATTTTTGTCCTGTTTCATTTTTAGTCTATCTGTCTCACTCCACAATCCCCGTTCTTGATTTTTTCCTAGTGATAAACAGTTCAGGGCCAGCTGTGGCCATTTTGTGCTGTCATTTGTTTTTGTTTTGTTTTTAATAATGATTTTCCAGTAAGATATTTCATCTTGGATGTCTAGTCCTCTTTGTGGTGACATACATATGTGTGCTGGTGGTGGTTATGTGTCATGGAGTCAGTTCCGACTCACATCAACCCTGTAAAGGGTTTCTGAGGCTGTAAAGCTTTCCAGGAGCAGAAAGCCTTATCTTTCTCCCGTGGAACAGCTGGTAGTTTCGAACTGCTGACCTTGCGATTCTCAGCCCAGTTTGTAACCAGTACGCTACCAGAGCTCCTTTATCATTTGGTTTTAAGTGAAATCTGTCCCTTTAAATTTTCAGAAGATCTGTATGCATGCGTAGTATAACCCTCCATGGGTGAGGGGTCGTCCACTTGTCCATAACCCTCCATGGGTGATGGGTCATCCACTTGTCCAAGAATGGATGTTCACAGACAGCTAGGAGCCAATGAATGAACAGATGCAACAAACAAACAAACAAACAAAGGAATTTCCATACCTTTATAAGTGAGATTCAGGCAGGCATCTATCCATGGTGGCTCTGATCCTTCCCCTGCTTGGTCTTGTTGCTTGGTCTCACCCAAGATGGTGGTTCTGGGCCTCTGAGCCTGGTGAGTTCAAAAGTATAAGCTTTCTTGCTTCTGCTACAAATTCCACTGTCTATAAGCCTTCAAGCTTATAAAATACTCCTATATATGTGGTTCAGAGTTTTGGAACTGTCCCCTGAACCTGCTTCATTCAGTATTCTGTGTTATTGCTAAAGGAGATCCTCCCTGCACTTCTACCCTATCCATCAGCAAACCCAGCATCTCTCCAATTTATTTTTCTAAATAGAAAATAATTGAATAAATAATGACAACAAGCATTATAAGCATTATCAAATATAATGGTAAGCAAACAAAACCATTGTATTAACCTTACTTTTATTAGGCTTTGTTATAATTTGTTTCTATATTGTTGTT
>NW_006408980.1:974256-976066 GCF_000296735.1 Chrysochloris asiatica
GACAATTTGTTTCATAATTAATTGCATAATCTTGAATAGAATCATGTATTCAAAATTTCCTACCTTTGGATTAAGTTTTTTTGTTGTTTGGATTATATCTTGAGGTAAGATTTGAAAGGTCTCTGGATATTCTTGTTGTTGTTGTTGACTGCCATTGAGTTGGTTCCAACTCATAGAGACCTGATATTGGGTTTCTGAGGAGTGACTGGCAAGCTTGAACCACCACCCTTGGGTTCAAACCAACTTTTCAGTCCAATGTTTTAACCCACAACACCATACCAGGACTCCCTAGGTACTTTGAGGACCACTTATTTAGTAACATAAGATGGTGGTAGTTTTGTGCCATGGAGTCGGTTCCGACTCTTACTGACCCTCTATAGGATTTCTGAGGCTGCAAATATTTATAGGAGCTGAAAGCCTCATCTTTTTTCTATTGAATATGTATATTAATAACATACATATGATGAAAAACAACATTGTTGTTGTTGTTATGTACGTGGAGTCAGGTCCAATTAATAGTGACCCTGCACAGGGTTTCTGAGGCTGCAAATGTTTACGGGAGCAGAAAACCTTACCTTTCTCCCCTTGCAGCCCGATTCGTAACCACTCCATTACAAGAGCTCCAAAATCATTTTGAGTTAAACATTCTCCCTTTCTTTCCAATCGATATAACCAAAAGGTTATTTAAACTGTAAGGTGGGTGGTTCAGTGCCCATCCTACAGAGGACGTCAGAACTCTATATGGAAGGGGAAATACTGTTACACTTAATAACAACAACAGCAACAAACCTCAGTTTTACATTTGAAATTCATAAATTTGACCTTAATCAAATGAATTCTGAAGATATAAATAAATGACCTTCATGGGTCTATGGTATCATCCAAGGTGCATAGACTTATATAATCTTTTTTATATTCTTTAAATATTTAAACTGGAGTTGTATACATTCCCTTGTTTCTAATTCTATACTTGATTTTTCAGAATTGTTGTGATATGGAAATATGAAATATTGTTAAGATCTCTTCTAAATGTGTTTCATTAATGCAGTATGTTGTTGTTGTTAGGTGCCATCAAGTCTATTGAGACACTTCAGGACTTTATGCACAGCAGAACAGAATACTGCATGGTCTAGAGCCAGCCTCACAATCTTTGCTAAGCTTCAGCTCATTGTTGCTTCCAATGGTCCCTCCTGATAATGTGTTTGAAGTATCAGACACAAAGTCTTGCGATGCTTACTTTTAAGGAGCATTCTGATTCTAACACAGATTAGTTTGTTCTTCTGGCAGTCCATGGTTCTTTTACTATTGTTCTCCAACAATGTATTTCAAATGCATCAATTTTTGAACAGCTTTTCTTATTCCCTGTCCAACTTTCACATGTATATGAAGCTATTGAAAATGCCATGGGTTGGGTGATGTCCACTTCAATCCTCAAAATGACTACTTTGCTCTTGAAACTTAAAAGATATTTTGTGCAGCAGATTTGGCAAGTGCTAGACGTCATTAACAACCTGTGATATGCAGATGATACAACCTTGCTTGCTGCAAGTGAACAGGACTTAAAACCTTTACTGATGAAAATCAAAGAGCACAGCCTTCAGGATGGGATACATCTCAATATAAAGAAAACAAAAATCTTCACCACTGGACCAATGAACAACATTCTTATCAAAAGAGAAAGGATTGAAGTCGTCAAGGACTTCATTCTTCTTGGGTCAACTATCAAAACACACAGAAGTAGCCATCAAGAAATCAAATGATGTATTGCATTAAACAAATCTGCTACACCTGACTTTTTTAAAGTGTTGTG
>NW_006408980.1:976500-979744 GCF_000296735.1 Chrysochloris asiatica
CCCAGGATTGGGCAGTGTTTCATTATGCTGTGCATAAGGTCGCTATGAATCAGTACAAACTTGATGGCACCTAACAACAACAACAGACCTCATTTGATTTCTTGGCTGCTACTTTCATGAGTATTTATAATGGATCCATGAAAAATGTAGTCTTTGACAACATCAATCTTTTCTCCATTTGTTATGATGCTATTTATTGGCCCAGTGGTGAGGAGTTTCGATTTCTTTACATTGTGGTACAATACATACTGAAGGTTGAGGTCTTTGATTTTCATCAGTAAGTATCTTAATTCCTCTTTGATTTCACTAAGCAAGGTTGTATCATTTGCATATCACAGATTGTTACTGAGTCTTACTCCAATCCTGATGACAACATTCTTTTTCATATAACACATCTAATTGGATTATTTGTTCAGAACACAAATAAGTATGGTTAAAGACTACAACCATGGCACACATCTTTCTTATTTTTAAACCATTCAATGCCCTCTTGTTTTGTTCAAAGGACTGTTTTTTGGTCTATGTACAGATCCCTCATAAGCACAATGAAGTGTTCTGGAATACTAAATGCCTCCAATATTGTCCATAGCTTGTCATGATCCACACAGTCAAAAGTCTTTGCATAGTCAATAAAGGAGAGGTAAAGGTATTCTTTGTTGTCAGCCAGGATCCATTTTATGTCAGCAATTATGTCCCTAGTTTAAAGTCCTGGTCTGAATCGGACTTCAACCCTGTGAATGTACTGCTATAACCGTTTTTGAATTATCATTATGAAAATTTTGGTTGCATGTGACATTAATTATATTGTCCATTGATTTCCACATACCTTTGTGTAGCATCTTTGGAATGGGAACAAATACAGATCTCTTTCAATTAGTTGGCAAAGTAACTGTTTTCCAAATTTCTTGGTATACATAACCAAGTGTCTCCAGTGTTGTATCAGTTTGTTGAAATATTTCAGTTTGTATTCCATCAATTCCTGGAGTCTCATTTTTTGCCAATGCATTCAGTTAATCTTTTACTTTTTTTTTTCAGTACCCTTGGATCTTGATTGTATGCTACCTCTCAAAATGATTGAACATCATACCATTTCTCTTGGGAACAGTGATTCTGTGTATTCCTTTCATTTTCTTTGTTGTTTTCTACATCATTCAATATTTTATAACTAGAATCCTTCAATAGTTAAAGTCGGGGCTTTAAGTTTTTCTTAAGTTATTTCTGCTTGAGAAATGCTGAGCATGTTTATGAATAACATGAATGATGTGATTATAATATGATTAAATTCAGAAAACATTCATGTGTATATTTTTTCTGTAATAATTTGGAAATATAAATGATCAATTAATCAGAATCTGTTATCAAACAATCTAATTATCTCATGTATCAAATAGACATAAGCTATACACGTCACTAGGAGTCCTGTTGTAGCACTGTAGGATAAACACTGAACTGCTAACTGCAAAGTCAGATGTTTTATCCCATTAGTTAATCTTTGGAAAACCTATACCAGGTTTCTTTGTTTGAGTTGACTTGATGACACAATTTAACAACAACACAAATATCACTTATGAAATTTTTACCTAATTTTCACATCAGTTTTATCATCTATTTTGTACATTTCTTTTAGGCTTAAATGCCAAACCCAATGTCATATTAAAATATTAATAGTATACTCAATTTAAATAAAAGAATAAAGTATTACACTCAATTTTCAGACAAAGCAAAATAGATTTAAAAAATATTATGACTAAAATTGATATCATTTGTTTAACTAATAATAAAAAGGTAAAGATAATTGAGTGGTTTCTATAGTATTGATAATACTTTAAGACATGCACACAATTTAACAATATTATTGAAATAAAATTGGAAAATAACAGTAAATGTTGTCACATTTTATTTAGTTATCATTCATCACTTCAACACAATCTATAATATAGTATTCAATAAATCTGATAAAATAAAAACCAAGATGAAACATTGATATTATTCACTGAAATGATGTTCTATCCTGGAGTAACCATGGAGCTGTTTTCACTCTCTTTATCAAACACATTTTCATTCAAATACAATATTGCAATTACAGACCTTGCATGAAAATGTCTGTTCATTGTACTAGTGCCAATGAGTAATCTCCTGTTTGGGGCCATAAACTGTTTGGTTCAGCTGCTCAATGCATGTTTACATAAGCTCATATCTTCCCACTCAACAGAATTTCTAAAAGAGCACAGCTCAGTGAAAAATTGAAGAGAGAATGATGAGTGGAAAACAAGTCTATTATTAACAAACTATAATCAAATCATTATATGAAGCTCTATTCTTTATTCTACATTTGCTATGATAGTCTTTCAAATGGAAGAAAGAGAACAGAGAGATGTTGACAAAAAAATGTTACAATACAAATTGAAATTCTATGTCACTTAAAAAAACATGCTGAGTCATATAAAAGCTTTCAATGGTATTTTCTAAACTTTGTTGCAAGTTTTATTTTCAGACTGAAATATGGGCAAATGGAAATATTAGAATCTGCTGCAAAAAAAGTTCCTTAAGGTTTTAAAGTGCAAATATGTCACATTGAAAACAAAGATGCATCTGACCCAAGACTTGGTATTTTTAATTGCCTTGTTTGTATGCTCAAGCTTGACAATTTATTTGGAAAACCAGAGAATTGGTAGATTTGAATATCAAATCCATCATGGACTATTATATAAATAAACAAGTACATTTTGGAAGAAGTAAGATCAGATTGCTTTTTGGAAGTGATGATGAGACATCATCTCATACTTTGGTCAAACTGTGAGGAAGGACAAGTACCTGGAGAAAGACAACATGCTTAATAGAGTGGAGATTCATTTAAAAAGAAAATCAGTGGAAGCCTGTGTACCCCAGGTTCTGCTAGGAAAGGACAACTTTTCCAGAGAAATGTTTCACAAAAAGTTACCTTGATCATAGGCATTTGGTATACTCTTAATAAGCCCCTGGCATGTATGATGCAAGGATTTCACAGAGGAACTGGCAGCAGCAAAAATCCCCTTTGCTGTAACTTTAGAATACCAAGTCTTGTGGGAGCTGCAGGGACAAGAAAAAAGAGATCTTCAGAGGAGACATGGTATCCAGAGAAGAGAATACAAAGAGTACAAACAGAGTGTTCAGAATAAGTCAGCTGGGGAGGTGAGGCTTGATGGAGGAGGGGGTATAGATGCAGTGAACTTTGCTGTCAGCAATACCAAAGAATACCAGGCAA
>NW_006408980.1:980749-985192 GCF_000296735.1 Chrysochloris asiatica
GATGTAATCCATATCGAAGGCTGTGCTCTTTAATCTTCATATGTAAATGTTTCAAGTCCTCTTCACTTTCAGCGATCAAGGCTGTATCATCTGCATATCGCAGGTTGTTAATGAGTCTTCCTCCAATCCTGATGCCACATTTTTCTTCATAGAACCCCACTCTTTGCGTACCTCCATTTTGGCAAATAGAGGGAGTGCCTGAGTGAGTGAGTGGACACTCCAAACCCCCACCACTCGTGGGTTCTTCAGCCACGCGTGCATACAGATATCCTCAGTCCAAGAGCCAGATGTGAACTGTTTTTTAATAGGGAAAAGGACAAAAGAAGGGATCTGGAGAGGGAAAGCGATTTTACAAACAAAACAGGCTGAAAATTAAATTAAATCCTGAGGTACAGCATAACAACCAACAGTGGCATCTTGAAATCTATTAGGCAGTTTGTTTATCCATTCTTCAGTTGATGGGCACTGGCTGTCGCCATCTTTTTGCTATTGTAAATAGTGCTGCTATGAACATTGGTGTATATATTTCTTCTCATGTTGTGGCTTGTTTTTCTTGTGGGTAAATGCCAAGTAGAGGAATTGCTGGATTATAAGGTATTTCTATTGGAATAAAAAACAAAAAGAAGTGGCAGTACTAAACTCTGATGAAATAATCTTTAATATAAAAACCAGCATAATAGATAAAGATAGCCATTATGTCATGATTAAAGGGACAATTGAACAAGATGACATAACCATAATAAATATCTATGCTCCCAATGAAAAAGCTCCAAAATATATAAAGCAAACTCTAATAGATTTGAAGAAAGAAATAGATGAAGCTACAATAATCGTGGGCAATTTTAATACACCACTTTCAAAAATGGATAGAACAACCAGGAAGAAACTTGACAAAGACACAGAAGACCTAAACAACACCATCAGCCAACTGGACCTCATAGATGTGTAGTGAGCATTCAACCCAACAACAGCACAATACACATTCCATTCTAGTATACATGGAAAATTCTCCAGAATAGACCATGTCTTGGGTCATAAAACAAACCTCAGTAAATTTACAATTATCAAAATACTGCAAAGAATCTTCTCAGACATAATGCTATCAAATTAGAAATCAACAATAGGAAGACCAAGGAAATAAAGTCAAATACATGGAAACTGAATAACTCTCTGCTGAAAAGTGATTGGGTAGTAAAAGAAATTGAATGTGAACTCACAACATTACTACAAACAAATGAGAATGAAAGCACAACATACCAAAATCTTTGGGGCAAGGCGAAAGCAGAGCTGAGAGGACAATTTATTGCAATTAAAGCACACATCCAAAAAGAAGAAAGAACCAAAATTAACACATTAACACAACATATACAACAATTAGAAACAGACCAACAGAGGGAACCTACAGCAACAAAAGAAAAGAAATAATAAAGATTAGAATAGATATAAATGATATAGAAAACAGAAAAACTATAGAAAGTATCCACAAGACAAGAATCTGGTTTTTTGAAAGGATTAACAAAATTGACTGACCATTGGCAAACCTAACAAAAGAAAAGAGGGAGAAGATACAAATAGCACACATTAGAAACCACTTGGATGATATCACAGTGGGACCAAAAGATATCAAAAGGATAACAGCAGAATACTATGAAAAGTTGTACGCCATCAAATTTGAAAACTTAGAAGAAAGGGATACATTTTTAGAAAAACACGACCTACCTAAAATTACACAGAGTGAAGTAGAAAACCTGAACAGATTCATAACAAAAGAAGAAATTGAACAGGTTATCCAAAAATTCCCAACCAAAGAAGTCCAGATATAAATGGCTTCACTGGTGAGTTCTACCAAACATTCAGGAAAGAGCTGTCACCAATTCTACTCAAATTATTCCATAATATAGAAGAGTATGGAAAACTTCCTAATCCATTTTACGAAGCAAGAATAACCCTCATACCAAAAGCAGGGAAAGACCTCACTAATAAAGAAAATTATAGACCAATATCCCTCATGAATATAGATGCAAAAATTTTAAACAAAATCCTAGCCAATAGAATCCAGGAAAATATCAAAAACATAATATATCATGATCAAGTTGGATTCATATCAGAGATGCAAGAATGGTTCAACATTAGAATAATGATCAAAGTAATCCACCAAATAAATAAGAAAAAAGAAAACCACATGATCATATCGATTGACACAAAAAAGGCATTTACAAAATCCAACATCCATTCCTGATAAAAACAGTCAACAAAGTTGGAACAGAAGGGAAATTCCTCAACCTATTCAAGAGCATATATACAAAACCAACAGTCTACATTACTCTTACTGCAGAGAAACTGAAAGCCTCCCCTCTGTGAACAGGAACAAGACAAGGATGCCCTTTGTCACCACTCCTATTCAATATTGTGTTGGAAATCTTAGCAAGAGCAATACAGCAAGAGAGGGAAATTAAAGGTATCCAAATTGGCAAAGAGGAAATTAAACTCTGTATTTGCAGATGATATGATCCTAAAACAGAAAAACTCAAAGACTCAATTAAAAATCTACTAGAACTCATTGGAAGATTCAGCAAAGTGGCAGGATATAAGATCAACATAAAAAATCAGCTGGATTCCTCTATACCAAAAATGACAACGATGAAAAGGACATTAGGAAAGCAATACTATTTCAGTAGCTGCCCAAAGGATGAAATATTTAGGAATAAATGTAATCAGAGACACAAAGGACTTATACAAAGAAAACTACAAAACATTACTACTTTTATGAGGATGTGTGCTTATTTGCCCTGGCATCTTTTCTTTCCAGGAATGACTTAATACTAATACCTGTAAACTACATAATTCTAAATATATTATACAAATGTTATTATATTGTCAGGATCTTCTTTTTTTTGGTAAAGAATGCTCCTTCATTTTCTTACTTCCTAGAAAGAGGTTGGCCTCTAAAAATAAAAGATTCTGAAAACTCAAAAAGAAAGAAAGAAAGAAAAGAAAACCCACAATGAGATGGATTCACACAATGGCAGAATGGACTCCAATAAATTAACAATTGTGAGGTTGATGCATGACTGGACAGTGTTTAATTCTATTGTACAAATTGTTGCTATTAGTCAGAACCCATGCAATATCCTAATCATTTCTTGTTTTTTTCTAGTACTATATAGTTGAAGAAAATGAAAATTGGGCCAAATCTCAGAAGTTGGAATAAAGATATCAAGTTAGAGACTGAGACAGCTAACAGCAACAGTAATTTAAACTAGGAAACATAATTTATCTTCTATAATGCCCTTACTCTTCCCCAATCCCTGCTCCAAATAGTATGACTAGGCTAACAGCCTATATTACAGATAACCATTTTACTTGTTCTCTAAAAAAATCTCTTTTGATACTTATTCATCTAGATATTATGTTCCATTTTGAGCTGCTGATATTACCATCTAATGCCCATGTCCCCAGGTTCAGACAATTGTATCATTCTGCCCTTTTCAATTCTCTCAGCACACTTTTGAGGAGCCCAGTTAGTGCAGTGGGTAAGTGCTTGGTTGTTAACAGAAAGGTCATTGGTTTAAATTTACCAGCTCTTCAGAGGGTGAATAATGAGACAGTCTGCAGCCACAAAGATTTTCAATCTTAGAAACCCTCAGGAGCAGTTCTACTCTATCTTATGTGGTGTCTCTGAGTTGGAATATTTGATGACATGACAACATTTTGGTTGTTGCTTAATCTTTCTTTTTTTGCTGTAACAACACTTTTATAATCCGAGAAAGCAGTTCTTCCCATATATTACATGAGCTGATTTTGAAAAATGCTTTATTTTTTCATTTTTTTTTTATTTTTATGAAGTTCTTTTTCCTAAACATATATGATGGTTTTGTAATATATTTCTTAAAGGTTGACCTCCCCAAATGAGTGATACAAAGCATTCAGTTTGCCGACACTTAACAATTCTTAAAAAAGATAGATTGGAAAGAATCCTGACAAGAAAACCGGCCACAGCAGAGGTAGAAGCAGAAGCAGTGGCATACAGAAGTAGAGCAGCTGAGGACTCTAGACCCATGGAATAAGAATGGCTGTGTGCCTGCAGGCAGGAGGATGGCTTGCAAAATGTGTGCCTGTTGGCCGTTTAAATGAGTATATATTTTCTGTGTGTTTTGTGTACATCAAAAATAAAAGGGGGAGGGATAGAGTTAAATAACCGATACTGTATGGAGGGGATTGGAATTATTGCAATGAAACAAAATATGATTGGTTGAGTGTAAAATTGATCACCTTTCCTGTAAACTATCAATCAATTCACATTAAATACTTCAAAAAACCAAAATAATAATATTGATTGATCAATTGATTGTGTGATGACTAAAATAAGGCTAAACTGTATTCTGAAAAATAAATTCTTTGATTCAATGATTTTTTTATTCATTAATTGTTGTTGTTGTTGTT
>NW_006408980.1:985292-985858 GCF_000296735.1 Chrysochloris asiatica
ACTGCTGCTTCCATGAGTGTTGATGGTTGATCTGAGCAAAATGAGATCCTTGACAACATCAATCTTTTCTCCATCTATATGTTGTTGTTGTTGTTGTTAAGTGCCGTCGGGTCGATTCCGACCCATAGCGACCCTGTACAGGGTTTCCGAGGGTGTAAATCTTTACGGGAGTAGAAAGCCTCATCTTTCTCCCGCGGAGCGGCTGTTACTGCTATATTAATGAGACCAGGGCAGTGTAGGGTATATTTAAGAAAATCACTTTGGAGATAAAAGAACAGATTAGGCACAGAAAGAATCAGGCAAATGAGGAAGGAGTGTAGATGCAACAGATAAAAATACAAGAAAAACAGGGAAGAATGTGAAAAAGCTGAGATAAAATTTTCCCCTTTTACAGCCTGTGCCCTGATTTCAGACTTCTCTGCTTCTTTGAGGAGTCCTGGTGAGGTGCTGTGGTTTAATGCGCCAGACTGCAAAGCCAGTTGAACTGCAAGATCGGCAGTTCAAGCTCAGCAGCGGCTTCTCGGAAACTCTATACAGGGTCACCATGGGTCAGAATCGACTCGACA
>NW_006408980.1:986158-987738 GCF_000296735.1 Chrysochloris asiatica
AACAACAACAACAATCTATAGTAAGCATAATCAATATCAGTATTGAATAGCAATAATCCTAGTTCCTTAGTAGAAAAACTATAGTAAGGAAGTGTGTATGCCCTTGGAATTACGTGGTATAAAATTTTTTAAGTGCCTTTAGATTAATTTATTTTATTTCTATTCAGATCTTTCAGGCCTGAAGATAAGTTGCAATTCCAAAGCATTTATCACTCTCCATTTATGGAATCTTGTTTGTTTGCTGGTTATATTTTATTTGTATGTTTTCTGACATTCTTTTATTTAAGATAACAGTGAACCATATTTTTGTGCCATAAACACTGCTTTTTTATGTCTTCCAAAGTTAAGTTGCATGTTCCAGTTCTTTTATATGTCTGGCAATAACTTTCTCACATTAATACGGTTAAAATATGTTATTTTTATAAATTGTAATGATGCCAATCCTAAAGGTGAAATTAAAAACAATTGGAAATGCAAATGTGGGCTTACTATAAGGAACTTGACAGTGACCTCCAGACATTTATTTTCCTTTTGTGTTTAGAGATTTAGAACTATTACTTGCATACATCAAGTATTTTACTCACACTTGCACTCACAAAAACCAACCTACCTTACATATTAAATACCTATTCCTGATGAGAGGAGCATCTGGTAAGTTTGAACTACCAACCTTGCAGTCAAGTACTTATCCTCAGGGTCACCATGAGTTGGAACCAACTCAATGGCACTCAACAAAAACAACATTGTTATTTATAAGACAACTAAAAAAATAAGGGGATTGAAATATTTTGATAGATAATTCATATGAAAAGCAATTACTAATTCAATTTATTTTAAAATTAGTCTGTTAGATTTAAATATATACATATGTTGTCATTTGGGAGAAAGTATACAGAGCACATTGGCTTTCCTTTCAACGATCTGTACTTTTTTTTTTTTTTTTAATGTATTTGTGTGACACTGATTGTATGTGACCCACAACATAACAGCACTCTTCCACTTTCTTTTTATTTTCCATTTCTATTTATGTTTCATTCCTATCCCTTACTGTTTTCTAAACATCATCCCTAGTCAAATATAATAAGACATTAAAGAATGCACAGTTACAAAGAATGATGCTAAAGGGTGCATGAAAACTGTCACACACATTTTGCAAGAAAATGTTCATTGTACTAGCATAACCTAGCTTTCACTCATACATAAATATATATTCATATATATGTATGAAACATATATGAAACCTAATATGATATTATATTACAAAGAAACAATAAATGATTGTAAAGCAATCACCTGGATTACAATGAAATATAAATACTTAAAAGTAGCCAGGGTCATAATTAATTTGTCAAAAAATTATTTTAATTAGGCAGTTTAAGAAATTATTAAAAGTTTAACCAAAAAGAAAAAGAAAAATTTCATGACAGTCCTGTGAAATAGTTAAAATTGCATTTTCTTTAAATGTTAGAGAATAAGGCAGACGTGGAAGAATTGATGCCTTTGAGTTGTGGTGTTGGAGGAGAATACTAAAAGTGCCATGGACTGCCAAAAGAACCAATAGATCTGTTTTGGAAGAAGTG
>NW_006408980.1:988536-1004313 GCF_000296735.1 Chrysochloris asiatica
CTATGAGTAGGATCTGACTCCACGGCACATAACAACAACAACATAGAGCTAATCTTTATGTTGATCAGCCCTTCTAACAACATAAACCCCATACAGCAACCTGAGATCAAATTCTCCTGCTGGAAGTGAAGAGATTTGCAGGTGTAACTGAATTTCTTTCTCCTAGATTCTGCATACCTCCTCCTTCAATCTCAGTAGAAACCGTAAGTTTTAAACTTACGGTTAAAGTTTCCCATATATGCATCTCGGTTCAAAATGAGTCCAGGTCTTATTTTTCTGGGGTTTTTTTGTTTGTTTAAATTTTGGCTTACTGTTAATGTCTGTGTAATTCTGATCTGGAGTTCTGGTGGTGGCACTGTGGCTTAATGTGCCAGACTGCAAAGCTGTTTGAACTGCAAGGTTGGTGGTTCAAGCTCACCAGCCGCTCCTCGGAAACCCTGTACAGGATCGCTATGGGTCGGAATCTACTCAACCGACGGCACTTAACAACAACAATTTTGATCTATTTCATAATCTATCTTTTTAATTTAAATGACATTTTTCGATTTCTTTAATGAACCTATTGACATATTTTTTAATTATATGGCTTTTTCCTTAATGATTGACTTTTGGTATATATTTGATAAATTTCAAACGTTTTTTTCAGTTTTCTTCATTTTTCTGCATTAAAATTTGTAGGAAAGTTAAGCTAAGTGGAAAGATACTATTTATTCTTTTTGATTGAAATACTATCCAATAATTATTCAACTAAATTTTTATTTATTTACATATTTTTTTACATTTCTGTTGTGAGTTGAGCAATAGTTTACGTGAGAGAACTTCGGTTTTACACTCATTGTTTAAATAGTGACCACATGCACCACAGAAGGATACTTTGCCTAATCCTGCACAATTCACACAATTGTTGCACATGTGTTCATTTTTTCTGCCACTGTATAATTCCATCCCATTGAGGCCTACCGCCTTGTTGCCAACTTTCCACTTCCTTCTTCAGCTACTGGTCCCTCCTAATAACATCTGAAAACTATGGAAACGAAGTCTCAGAATCCTGACTTCTAAGAAGCAGTCCTTTTTTAATTTTCTTTTTTGTTTGTTTTTGTTGTGAATTGAGTGACAGTTTACATGGGAGAATATCGGCTTTACACTCATCATTTCATTGCAATCCCCTCTGTGCATCATCATTCAACAATATTTGCTTCTATTCCCTCTGCTTTTTATTGGGGGGGGTACACAAAAACACTCAGGAATATATAATCATTTAAACAACCAAAGGGCACATTCTACAAGACTGCCTCCCCATTGAATTATAAGAATCGTATCCCTGTCTCCTTTCACCAGACCTATCTAAACATGATGAAAACTGTTTAGGGGGGATTCTACCTTCCCCTGCACAATCTGAAACTAAACTCCCTCTGGAAAACGTGTAAGTCAGTCACTTCTTGCCTTTATAGCCTTGCCCTATTTTAGATAGACAATGTCTCAGTTGCCCATCCCTATCAATTATGTGTACAGAGTGTTTGGGAATGATCTTGATCTGAAGATTCCTTCTCTCTCAGTTCCTATTTTGAGCTACTGCAACCATAAGTATAGGTCAAGCTCATCAAATTGTAGCAATTTACATTTTGTTTCTTTTATCATTATTTATTTATTTATTTATTTTATTTATTCTTCCTCTAGCCCTGTTCTGATCATCCAGATATCGAAGCTAGGTCAAATGGGTACTAGCTGCAAGTTCGGTTGTGCTTGTGCATCTTCCCTCACTTCATGTCAGCTGGATGCTTCACTCTCAGCTCTAGCCATCCATGGCTATATCCTTGTCTATGGGCCCAGCAGTCCCCAGGTCTAACCATATTTTGGACCAGCCATCCCTTCCTGTTCTCTTTTTCATATCCAGGCCAAAGGCAGTCTATGAAACATGATCAGACTTATTGCTGCTTTCCCCCCACTTCCACTCACCAGTAGACCAACGTGGTCACCATCAAGCTTACATCCTTTTGTATTCCCTTTGAGTTTTAGTCTTGGAATGGAGTTTTTCCTGAGGGACTTGATTGCTTGCCTTAATGGCTCCCCTGGGAACACCTTGCTTATTCTTGGGGTAGCCAATCAGACTGTCATTTTTTGTATTTTTTCCTATTGGCCTTTCTTTCAAGAATTATCTTCTGTTCCTCTAGCTACTCCAGACTTGTCTGCTTGTCCTTTTAAGTTGGAATGTCCCACCTTAGAATTTTGAGATGGGGATCAGTATTCCACCTAAGGTAAGAAACATTCTTTTAAGACCCATTTTTTGATCTTCTAACAGTAAATGGTAGTTGCAATATTCTTCTCCAACACCATAATGAAAATCAGTGATTCTGTTAAAGTCTTCCTTATTTACTATCTAATTTACACATGTGCATGAGGCAAATACACATGTGTAAATTAGATAGTGAATAAGGAAGACTGTAAAAGAATCAATGTGGATCATGACAAGCTATGGACAACACTGCAAAGTATGAGTATTCTGAAACACTTAATTGTGCTCATGAGAAATGTGTACCTGGACAAAGAGGCAGTTTTTCAAACAGACCATGGGAACACTGAATGGTTTAAAATTAAGAAAGGTGTGCGACAAGGTTATATTCTTTCACCATATTTAATCAACCTGTATGCTGAGTAAGTCATCAAAGAAGCTGTGTTATATGAAGAAAAATGTGGCATCAGGATTGGAGGAAGACTAATTAAGAACCTGCGGTGTTCAGATGATACAATCTTGCTTGCTGAAAGTGAAGAGGACTTAAACATTTACTGATGAAGATGAAAGAGCACAGCCTTCGGTATGGATTGCATCTTAATGTAAAGAAAACAAAAATCCTCACCACTGGACCAATAAGCAACATTCATATCAACAGAGATAAGATTGAAGTTGTCAATCCTTGGAAGGATTTCATTATTATTATTGGATCAACTATCAACACACATGGAAGCAACAGTCAAGAAATCAAAGGACATATTGCATTAAGCAAATCTGCTGCACAGGACCTTTTTAAAGTGTTGAAGAGCAAGGATGTCAGCTTGAGGACTAAAGTGCACGTGATCCAAGCCATGGTATTTTCAATAACCTCATATGCATGTGAAAGCTGGACAGTGAATTAGAAAGGCCAGAGTAGAATTGATGCATTTGAGTTATGGTGTTGGAGGAGAATATTGAAAGTGTCATGGACTTCCAAAAGTACCAATAGATCCATTTTGGAAGAATTGCAGCCAGAGTGCTCCTTGGGGGCCAAGATGGCCAAATTTCATCTCTCATACTTTGGACATATTGTCAGGAGGGACCAGCTGCTGGAGAAGGATATCATGTTTGGTAAGGTGGAGGGTCAGAGAAAAAGAGGGAGACCCCCAACAAGATGGACTGGCCAAGTGGCAGCATCAATGGACTCAAGTATGGCAACAGTAGTGAGGTTGGCTTTTACGCTGTGCATAAGGTCGCTATACCAACCTGATGGCACCTAACAACAAATAAGGCAAATGGAATTACCAAGGTTTAGGTCAGGTTTACCTTAGTCCTAGAACTTATATCTTTACTCTTGAACATTTTTTAAAGTTTTTGGTGGAGTGTCTCCATGCATTATTCCATAGTGTTTTGATACTCCTTTCACTGTTCAATATTTTGCCTACAGAATTCTTCAACCTGAGGGTTGAAAACATTTTCCACTTCTTTCAGCTTAAGAAATGGCAAGTATTTTCAATATTTTGCCTACAGAATTCTTCAACCTGAGGGTTGAAAACATTTTCCACTTCTTTCAGCTTAAGAAATGGCAAGTATTTTCTAGCCTCTTGCCTTATCTCATTTCATTGTAATATTATAATTTTCCTTTTTGGCTGTCCTTTGAAATCTTGTTTTCCTGTTTTACTTTAATGCTTCTGCATTCACTTTAGGTAAAATATGTTAACCAGAAAAATTCAGTTTCTTCTAAGTTCCATTTTAGTCTTTTTTATCTTTACTGTCTTTTTAATGGTCTTTTGTTTTCTTTATAGATGGTGCCCTTGATGTCATCCTATAACTTGTCTGGCCTTCATTCATTAGCATTCAATGTGAAAAGTTTATTTTTGAGATGGTCTCTAAACTCAGATCACATATATTCAATGTCATACTTTGGTTGTTGTGTTGTTGTTGTTGTTATGTGCCATGGAATCGGTTCCGACTCATAGCGACCCTATACAGGGTTTCTGAGGCTGTATATCTTTACGGGAGCAGAAAGCCTCATCTTTCTCCCGTGGAACCGCTGGTAGTTTCAAACTGCTGACCCTGAGGTTTGCAGCCTGATTCGTAACCCTTACGCTACCAGAGTTCCTTGGTTGTTGTAGGCTTGTTTTAATTTTCTCCCATTTCATCTTGAGTTACATATGAAAAATTTATGATTTGTTGTATGTTTGGCCATTTTCCAAGTTCAGACAGATGATATTGATCTCCATTTTTTCTTTCCAAAGATATAGTTGGCTTCGTTCCATGGTGAGGTCTTTAAATATTTTGCATAAAAAAAATCCTTCAGTACTGCAACTTGAGGATTGCATATTTGTTTTCAATTCTCCAGCTTAACATCTAGCATGTTTTTTTCTTTTCGTTTTCTAACTCCATATATATATATAAATTTCTTTCTTTGTAATTTTGATTTTGATGACCATATACAGTGGGCATATCAGTTGAGGTTGATAAAGTAATAGTAAGGAAAACAATATAAGTAGATTTAAGAATCCTATCATTATTTTTGAGTATATGCTGATTGTTTCAAACTAAGTAGAACTACAATTGTATCCCATCATCCCTCTGCCAAAAAAGAAAAGAAAAGAAAAATGTGTGTAACAAATTGATAGTTCCTTCCTGAAGCATGTTACAGAATTTTGAGTCATCTCTGCCAATGTGGACTGCTCACTGCAAGGATGATAGTTCAAATCCACCAGCCACTTCCTGTAAAGGGTTGCTATGAGTCAGAACTGACTTTATGGCAGGATAGTATTAAGAAGCTGTAGTGTAAAGCACATTAAAGTACAAAGTCCATAGAAAATGTCTGCAGGGTTTGAAGAAGTAAACACTAGATGTTGTTGATTGGATAGATTATAGGGGCAAAAGCTAAATTATAGCCTGTAAAAAACTAAATTGCAGATGAGGAAATAGAGACTTTTGAATTATACTAATTCATCTAAAAATTAAAATCCTTCTGAGAAATAGATGTTTTAGAGGATGATATGTTTGAGAGGGAGACTTTACACAGGATGGTGCAGGACTGGGCATTGTTTCATTCTGTTGTACATAAAGTGTCTATTGGTCCATATTGACTGCATGGCACTTAGCAAAAAGAGAGACATGAACATTTTAATGATCTTAAGAAAACTGAACCAAACAAAATCAACATGGTGTTAAAATGAAAAGTATGAAGAGAGATCTGGGAGAAAAATGTCTGGAAAAGACAGAGTATGACATAGTTTTCACTGAGACAAAAAGTAATAATGCAAGTGGTAGAGAAAGAGCTGTACCTATGCTTGATGAGACATTGGTGGTGGTTGATGGGTATCGATAGAAAGTAAACAGACTTTTTTTCTGTTGGTGTTTGAAGTTGTTGTTGCTACTACTGGGTGCCATTGAGCAGTTCCAACTCATACTGACCCTCTACACAACAGAATAAAACACTAAGGTGCCATCCTTACAATTGTTGCTGTATTTAAGTCCAGTGCTACTGACACTTTGTCAGTCCATTTCATTGAAGGTCTTCCTTGTTTTTGCTGACTTTTCATTTTATCAACAATGATGTCCTTCTTCAGGGACTAAACCATGCTGATAACATGTCTGGAGTATAAGAGATGAAGTTTCACCATTCTGGCATCTAAAGAGCATTCTGGCTGTACATCTTGTAACATGGATTCATTTGTTCTTCTGACAGTCCATGTTGTGAGGTGCCATCAAGCTGGTACCCACTCATACAACAGAATGAAACACTGTCTGGTCCTAGACCAACCTCACTATTGTTGCTACGCTTGAGCCCACTGATGCTGCCACTTTGCTAATCCATCTTGCTGTGGGTCTTTCTCTTTTTCTCTGACCCTCCACCTTACCAAACATAGTATCCTTCTGGTCCCTCCTGATGATATGTCCGAAGTGTGAGAGATGAAATTAGGCCATTCTGGCCTCCAAGGAGTACTCTGTTTGCACTTCTTCCAACATAGATCTGTTGGTTATTTTGGCAGTCCTTAGCACTTGCAATATTCTTCTCCAACACCATAACTCAAAAGCATCAATTATTCTATGGTCTTTCTTATTCACTGTCCAGCTTTTGCATGCATATGAGGTTATTTAAAATACCATGGCTTCAGTCAGACACACCTTAGTCCTCAAGCTGACATCTTTGCTCTTCAATACTTTAAAAAAGGTCTTGGGCAGCAGATTTGCCTAATGCAATAAATTGTTTGATTTCTTGACTGCTGTTTTCATGAGTGTTGATAGTTGACCCAGGAAGAATGAAGTCCTTGACAATTTCAATCTTTTCTCCATTGATAAGAATGTTGTTTATTGGTCCAGTAGTGAGGTAAAAAGGTACAGAAACATGCAAACAAATTTACCTCCAGACAGCACACGAGAACAATAGCAGTCAAATCTGTAAGGTCTTAAAATACTGGGAAATAGTAACTAGTATAAAGCATACAGCTGGAAATAATATATATATATTGTTGTTGTTGTTATGTGCTGTCGAGTCGGTTCTGACTCAAAGCGACTCTGTACAGGGTTTCCAAGGCTGTAAATCTTTACAGGAGCAGAAAGCCTCATCTTTCTCCCACGGAACAACTGGTAGTTTTGAACTGCTGACCCTGAGGTTCGTAGCCCGATTCGTAACCACTACGCTACCAGAGCTATATATATATTAAAGGTAAGGTCAACTATCTCATCATTTTTCCACTGATAAATTGTGGGATATTAAATGAAGTGTTTCACCTTTCTCCTTAAACTGATTCTATTTCAATAACTGGAAGAGTCAATACAATCTGCAATTCTTAAACTGTCTTCTGTCAACTTTTTGTGGCTTCTTGGAGGTATTCTAAGGATTTCTGCAGAGGAGTGTGTGGAAATTAAGGGGAAAAGACAATTACACTGTAAGCTCTGCCTTTTACATTTCAGCTTGAAAAAAGTTTTTTACTTAATTTTTTTTTTTTTTTTTTTAAACATGGGTTTCTGTGTGAGAAGTCACTTGCAGAAAGATACTTTGGCTTTTACACAATAGGTTCAAAAGACACTGGGTTTACTGTTCTCTAAAATTCAGTGACATTCTTGCTAAGAATGTTAAGCTTCTTTTTCACATATTTAAGGTAGTCTATAAACAGGGATTTCAAGAAACCATTAGAGTAACTCTTAGTGACATTTAAAACGCATAATCTGATGTTTTGCCTGATTATATATATCAGTTTATGTAGAAGTCATTTTGCTTTTAAATATCCTCTTATGCTAAAAATATCTTGTTGCATCAAGGATACAGTAAATACATGTGGAAAACATAGACAACTCAATATTTCAACAGTATATTTATTCAGTTGTAAAAGTATGCCACCGTAATTTAATGAGCATAATTTCAGTAATTTCCCATTACAAAAGTGGCTTTCTTATTTTAGCACTTATAGGACTATCAAAATTATACATGCAAATTTAGTCCAAAAGAATTCATATAATCAAATTGATTTTCTTTACTTAAAATGGCTTCTGTTTTAAAAGCGACAACCTAGTTTGCACATATTTGAGTCAAACATCTATTAATTTTCAGTTCACAATATTTATATAATTATAATAAAAATAAAAAATACATTCCCTACCAATACAAATGATTGACAGCACAAAAGAGAAAGAGATCAAGCCTATTTGCATGTGTATGTGTGGGTGGTGGGAGATTTTTTTTTCTATTTATCATGTTCTTCTCAGTTGTTTTTATTTTAAAATATTTTGCTGATTTTAAAGTCAATAATTCTTATTGAAAAATGTAAATAAATACTAACTGGATAGTTAATTAATTAGCCCTGTTAAAGACAGCAATGTACCCACTACCCATATTAACATATAGAATATTACCTGTTTCTTTCTTTTTTTTGAACTAGGAACATCTCCTTAGTCTCCTACAGGAAAAAAAAAAAAAAAAAAATCATGACTTCTAACCTCATAGATTTGTTGTTGTTGTTGTTAAGTGACGTAAAGTAGATTCCGACCCATAGCGACTCTGTATAGTGTTTCCAAGGAGCAGCTGGTGAGCTTGAACCAATGACCTTGCAGTTCATAGATTTGGTGGCCTGAAATATATGGGTTTGGGATTGGTGGTGGTGGTTATGTGCCGTGGAGTTGGTTCCGATTCATAGCAACCCTGTGCATGGTTTCCGAGGTTGTAAATCTTTATGGGCGCAGAAAGCCTTATCTTTCTCCCGTGGAACAGCTGGTTGTTTCCAACTACTAACCTTGTGGTTCCCAGCCCTATTTGTAACCACTACGCTACCAGAGCTCCTGTACATGGGATTGCATACTGTTAATTTTTGTGTCTGATCTCTATCAACCAAATTTATGTTTGTGAAATTCCTCCATGATTTTGTGTGTTGTTGTTGTTCTTAAGTGCCATCGAGTTGATCCGACCCATAGCGACCCTGTATAGGGTTTCCAGGAGCAGCTGTTGAGCTTGAACTGCCGACCTTGCAGTTTAAACGGCCTTGCAGTCTGGCACATTAATCACAGTGCCATGCCAGGTGTGTGTAGCAGAAGCTAATTCAATTTTTATCATGTGATGTCTAGTCCAATCAGATGTTCCCTAGTGATAGGAACATTCTATATCTGGTTATGACATAAGACAGGCCCACAATAGCATATCATTATATATTTATTGAATGAAATATTAAAAAGGATTAAGGCAGTTTCGGAGTAAGGTTACTATAATTATGTCTCTTATGTATATTCATTTACAAGTTTTAGTTTACAGTTGTTTTGTTTTTGATGTATTTATAGTTTTGTCAATACTTAAGTCTGTAACTATCAATCAAAATAATTGTTTGACATTCAATAATTCAGGAGATAGCATATGATCAAAAACCATCTTTTGGGGAGTCTTCCTCTTGTTTTGGTGACATCTCAAACATGATGTCCTTCCTCAGGGACTGGTCCCTCTTGATAATATGTCTAAAGTAGGAGAGACAAAATCTTGATATTCAAGATTCTAAGGAGCATTCTGGCTGTAGTTTTCTAAGACAAAATTGTTTGTTCTTTGCTGGGGACAGCATATGCAGACCCTGGGTTGATCAGTGGCAGCCCCATTAAACCACCTCTGAATATAATCAGTTTAACCCAGATGCTCTCCTTCCTCCTGAAAGTATATAGGAATGTGATACTTAAGAACAATGTAGCATTTTAGGTATAGATAAATGAAGCCTGGTGCCTGAGATCTTGCTCACAAACAAAAGTTTGCAAAATGTACTGATACAACTTGGCTCCTTTCAGGAACCTTGCTTTATGTTATGTATCCTTAAGAAACCACACGTTGCTACTCTAGACCATTTAAGCCTAAAAATTAATATATAACAGCTTGATTGAACCTTTTTTCTGTAAAAATAAAAATGTTAGATTGTTAAGAAAAAACTATGAAAATATCTTAAAAGTTGTTCCTGTGAATCATTATGTCCTGTTTTGAATGATTAATCACATTTCAGTTCCGTATCCTGTCTTAATCACATCCTCCCTTTGTGACATCCTCCCTTTGTGAATTACATCCTACCTTTGTAATAAATCCCTCCCTAAAAAAGAGAATAAAAGGCTGAGGTAGAGTGAGTTCTGCATGCAATGCTGTGCAATGCTGTTGCAGATCTGCCTACCTGCCTGCTTTCATATCTGTGTGTCTGTCTTTTTTGTATATATTTCATCTCTCTCTGTCTCTATCCCTTTCGCGGCCAGATTTCCCTTCTTCGTGACACACACTTCCTTGTCGAGGCTGGACCCCAACATAGGACCTCAACATGCCTTCTGGAAATCTATGGTACTATTAATATTCTCAAAATCATAATTTATTTCATAGTTGTTTAAATTTAATCCCATTGATTCTTCTATCATTTTCCTTATTCATGATTATATTATCATTAATATTTTATGAATGAAAAAAATTGCTGAATTTAATATTTTAATGATGCACATTCACAAAGAGCTGTCAGAAATTCAAGCCATATTCAGAAGAGGATTTGGAAGGAGGAATATCATTGGTGATGTCAGATGGATCTTGACTGAATGAAGAAAATACTAAAATAGTAAAATGTATACTGTGGTTTAATTACTATGCAAAGACATTGAACAGTGTGAACTATAAAATATTGTAATTAAAAAAAAAGAAAGAAATTCAAAAACACTTCAATTTTGCTTATGTGGAGCTATATATAGACCAAGACAGAGTATTTCAAACCTAACATAGAGATACCACATAAGTCCAAATCAGAAACAATGTGCATATTTGTTGTGTTGCTTCACTATATGTGTTCAAACTCTATGTTGATCAAATAATAGGAGAAGTATGTGGCATCAATATTGGAGGAAATCTTGCTAAGAGATAATAAAACATTGATTGCTAATAATAGAGGGCATGAAGCACTTAAGCAGATGAAAGTCAGTATGAATTTCACCTCAACGTGAAATGAAAAAAAAAAAAAAGTCACAAATGAAACAGTAAACAAAATTATCATAAACAGAGAAAATATTGAAGTTGGCCATGTGTTTAATTTATTTGGATCCATAATCAATGTCCCAAGAAGTATTACTTAAGAAATCACATGGTGCAATGCATTGGGCAAATCTGCTGAGAATATCCTTCAAAGATTTCACAATGAGAACTTAGACTTTGACTTGCCTGATCAAAGTTATGGTAATTGTATTCACTTTATATGTGTGTGAAATCTGCACAATGGATATAAAACACTGGAGAAAAGTTGATGTGCTTGCATTATAATACTGTTGTTAGGTGCTGTTCAGTCAGTACCGACTTAAAGCAATCTTAAACACAACAGAAGGAAACACTGCCCTGTCCTGCACCAACCTCATAACTGGTGATATATTTCAGCCCCTTGCTGCTGTCACTGCATCAATCCTCTCATTGTGGGTCTTCATTTTTTTTCTCTAACCCTCCACTTTATCAAACATGATATCTTCAACATGGACTGATCCCTCCTGATAATATGTCCAAAGAATGAGTGACAAAGTCTGGCCATCTTGGCTTCCAAGGAGCATTCTGGCTGTCCTTCTTCCAGATCAATTCACTCTTTTGTCAGTCCCTGGTACTTTTAATATTCTTCTCCAACACCATAACTCAAATCCATCAATTCTTCTACAGTATTCCTTATTCACTGTCTAACTTTCACATATCTATGGGGTTATCGAAAATACCATGGCTTGGGTCACATGGCACACCTTAGTCCTCAAACTGACATCTTTTCTCTTCCACACTTTAAAAAGGTCTTGTACAGCAGAGTTGCCTAGTGAAATACATCTTTTGATTTCTTGTCTGCTGCTTCCATGAGTGTTCATGGTTGATCCAAACAAAATGAAGTCTTTGACAACTTCAATCTTTTCTCCATTCATATGGATGTTGTTAATAGGTCCAGTGTTGAGGATTTTTGTTTTCTTTACATTGAGGTACACCCCTTAATGAAGACTGTAGTCTTTGATTTTCATCATTCATTCTTTTAAATCCTCTTTACTTTCAGAAAGCAAGGTTGTATCATTTGTCTATCACAGAGTGTTAATGATTCTTCCTTCTATCCAGTTGCCATGTTTTTATTTGTATAATTCAGCTGTTCAGATCATTTGCTCAGCATACAGATTGAATAAGTATGGTGAAAGAATACAACCTCGGCATACACCTTTCCTAATTTTAAACCATTCAGTGTTCCCTTGCTCTGGTTGAACCACTGCCTCTTGGCCTATGTACACGTTCCTTATGAGCACAATTATGTGTTCTGGAATACTCATTCTCTGCAATGTTATCCAAAACTGGCCAAGTTCCACAAAATGAAAAGTTTTGTCTAGTCAATAAAGCACAGTTATATATCTTTCTGGTATTCACTGCTTTCGGCCAAGATCTATCTGATGTCAGCAAAGTTATCCCTTGTTCCACATCCTCTTCTGAATTCACCTTGAACCTCTGGAAGTTCTCTGTAAGTGTATGGTTGCAGCCAATTGTTAAAAATTATTATTATCTATATCAAAATTTTAACTGCATTTTATAATAATGATATTGTCCAAATGATTTCCACAATTCATTGGGTCCTGTCTCTTTGGAAAGGACACAGTTTTTTTATTTATTTCAGTCAGTTGGTCAGGTAGCTGTCTTCCAAATTTCTGGGTATAGGTGAGTGAGTTCTCCTACTGATGCATCAGTTTATTGGAAGACTTCAATTTACATTCTATCATTTCCTGGCACCCTGTTCTTTGGCAGTGACTTCAATGCACCATCAACTTCAGAATCATTGGCTCTTGATCATATGCAAACTCTTGAAATGTTTGTCTATCAATCATTTATTTTTGTTAGAGTGACTCTGTGTATTCCTTCCACCTTTTTTTTTAATGCTTTCTGAATCATTCGATATTTTGACCATACAGTAGGTCAATGATGCAAGCTAAGGTTTGAATGCTTTCTTCAGTCCCCTCAGCTTGAGAAATTTTGAACGTGTTTTTCCCTTTTGGTTTTCTAAGTTCAAGTCTTTGCATATTTTGTTATAGTATTTGACCTTGCATTCTTGAGATGCTCTTTGAAATTTTCTGTTGAGCTCTTTTACCACCTCATTTCTTCCATTTGATTTAGCATCTCTAAGCTGTACAGGTATTTTAACTGTCTCTTCTGAGATCCATTTTAATCTTTTCTTTCTGTCTAGTCTCCTTAATGAACTTTTGCTTTCTTCCTGTATAATATGCTTAATATCATCCCAAACTCTTCTCGTCTTCATTCTTTAGTGTATAATGCATCAGTTCTGTTCTTCAGATGATCTCTAAATTCAGTGGGGATATGTTCAAGGTTGTACTTTGGCTCTCACGGACGTCTTTTAATTTTCTTAGTTTCAACCTATATTTGCATAAGAGCAATTGATGGTCTGTCCCACAGTCTTCCCCTGTCCCTGCTTTGGCTGATTATATGGAACTTTTCCATCATGTCTTTCTACAATGATATAAATTAGATTTTTATATATTTTACCTGATGAGGTCCATATGTATAATTGTCTTATATGGTGTTTTAAAAAGAAATTTTCAATGAATAACTCATTGATCTTGCAAAATTTTATTGTGCAATCTCCAACATAATTTCTAACATCAAGGCCATATTTTCCAGTTATTGGTACTTCTTCTTTGTTTCCAGCTTTTGCATTCCAACCACCAATAAATATTATCACATCTCAATTACATGCCTGATCCATTTCAGACTGAATACATTGGTAGAATTCTTCATTTTAATCATCACTAACTTTAGTGATTAATGTATAAATTTGAATAATAGTGGTATTAATTGGTCTTCCTTTAGATGTATAGATATTCTATCACAGACAGTATTGTACTTCAAGATAGATCTTGACATGTCATATTTGATGAAGAATGCTATACTATTTGTCTTCAATTTGTCATTTCTTCCATAGTAAACCATATCATTATCAAATTTAGAATGTCAACACCAGTCCATTTCAGCTCACTGATGCATAGGATATTAATGTTTATGTGTTCCATTTCATTTTTGAAAAATTTCAATTTTCACTAGCTTTATACTTCACACATTTCATCTTCATGTCCAGTTGTCCTGGGCCTGGGCAGTGTCTTGTTCTATTGTACATAGCAATGAGTCGGTACTAACTTGATGGCATCTAACAAGAACAACAGTAATCCAGTGAGCTACAAGTTGGACTCCTAATCTAAAGCTCAGTTGTTTAAACCTACCAGCCATTCTTGAGATAAAGATGAGACTTTCTGCTCCTGTAAAAGATTTGCCACCTCAGAAACACTATACAGGGTCTCTCTGAGTTGGAGCTGAGTTCAAGCACACCACAACCATCACCACCTGCTTACTACCATCATTCCATGGAATGAAATGTATCTCATCTGTGTTTAGAGACCTATAAAGGAAATATTTGATGCAGTAGACACTATTGACCAAAGATCAGAGAGTTGTGGGATGACATCAATAACATCATACTGGAAGAGAACAAAGGGTTGTTTAAAAGACAGGAAAGAAAGAAAAGACAAAAACAGACATCAGAAGAAAGTCTGAAACTAGCTATTATACATTGAATGATGCAGAGGGCATAAAAAGAAGATGGAAGCAATACACAGTCACTGAATCAAAAAGAAATGGTAGATGTTCAACCACTTCAAGAGGTAGCACAAGACTCCAGGAACTGATGGAATGCAAACTGACATCTTCAACAAAATGTTGAAGGACTGGAGGTGTTCACTTGTCCATAAAAAGAAATTTGGCAATCTAAGTGATTGATATCCAAGAGGTTAAGACTATTATTGTTGTTAAGTGCCATCAAGTTGATTTTGAGTCATAGTGACTGAGGAGTAGCTGTTGAGTTTGAACCTGACCTTTAGTTCAAACTGACTTTACTGTACAATGCTTATCCAACAGTGCCACCATAATTACAAGAAACAAGGAGGAAGGTACCAAAAAGTATGATAGGAGTATGTTGTTGTTGTTTATAAGAGCCTTCAAATCAGTTCTGACTTACAGCAACCATGTATAGGGTTTACAAGATGCCACAGTTGGGTATGGCATATCTTTAATCCTAAAAGTCATTTTAAAACATTATACTTGAAATAACCAAATATTAATTTGTTTATTACAGAACAATTGATTGTTGTTGTTATAAAGTGCCTTTGAGTATGTTTCAACTCATAGCCATCATGTATAGGGCTTCGGGTCTTGTGGTTCAAACCTACTTTGTAGTCCAGTGCTTATCCTATAGCACCATACCAGGACTTCATTAAATTAATACAATATTTTAATTGAAAGCATCTGTGGAGAGCAAAATTCATGTACAACTAATAAAAGAAAAACCACTTCTCAAAAACAAACAACAACAACAAAAAAGAAATTTGGAATGTAGTTTACCTGGTCAACTGATTGGAAGAGATCCATATTTGTTCCCAGTCTAAATAGTGATTGCCCAAAATAATGCAGAACACATTGAACAATATAATTAATATCACAGTAAGTAAAATTTTTCTGAAGAAAACTTTAAATGACTTTAGTAGTGCATGGGCACAGAGATGCCAGAAATTCAAGTCAGATTCAGAAGAGGATGTGAATCTAGGGATATCATTGCTGGCATCAGATAAATCAAGACTGAAAGCAGAGAGTATCGAAGGATGTTTACTTGAGCTTTATTGACTGTGTAATGACTTTTGACTGTGTGAATCCTGACAAACTATAGATAACATTGCGAATAGTGGCTATTCCAGAACATTTAATTATGCACTTAAGGAATCTGTATGCAGACCAATAGGCAGTTTTCAGAACTCTTAAATACAGAACTTTTGTATTTTCAAGCAGTTCATTATACTTTCAAGATTCTTCTCCAATAACACAATTCAAATGCATCATTTTTTTTTTCAAATGTCTTCCTTATTCACTAGGAAACTTTTACATGCATGTGTTGCTGTTGTTAGGTGCCATCATGTCGGTTCCCACTCACAGCGACCTTATGCATAACAGAATGAAACACTGTTCAGTTATACACCAATGTCACAGGCGCTGTTATAGTGCAACA
>NW_006408980.1:1010155-1016088 GCF_000296735.1 Chrysochloris asiatica
CATCTCTGCCAAGAAATTTGGAAGACAACTATCTGGCCGACTGATTGGAAGAGATCCATATTTGTGCCCATTCCAGAGAGAGATGACCCCATGGAATGTGGAAATCATCGTACAATCTCTTGTATATCCCATACTAGTAAAGTTTTGCTAAAGGCAATGCAGAAACATCTGCAAGCATCCATTGACAGATAATTTGCAGAGTTTCAAGCTGGATTCAGAAGAGGCAGTGGAATGAGAGATATCATTGCTGATGTCCAATGGATCTTGGCGGAAAGCAGAGACTATCAGGCAGATATTTACCTGTGCTTTATTGACTATGCAAAGGCTTTTGATTGTGTGGATCATGACAATCTATGGACAACATTGCAAAGTATGAGTATTCTGGAACACTTAATTGTGTTTGTGAGGAATCTGTACATGGACCAAGAGGCAATTGTTCAAACAGAACATGGGAACACTGTTTTAAAATTAAGAAAGGTATGTGACAAGGTTCTATTCTTTCACCATACTATTCAACCTGTATGCTGAGCAAATAATCTGAGAAACTGGGCTACATGAAGAAAACACAGCATCAGAATTGGAGGAAGACGCATTAACAACCTGTGCTATGCAGATGATATAACCTTATTTGCTGAAAGTGACGAGGACTTAAAATATTTACTGATGAAGATAAAAGACTACAGACTTTGCTATGGATAGCATCTCATTGTAAAGAAAACAAAAATCCTCACCACTGGACCAATAAATAGCATTCTTATCAACTGAGAAAAGATTGAAGTTGTCATGAACTTCATTCTTCTTGGATCAACTATCAACATTCGTGGAAGCAGCAGTCATGAAATCAAATGATGTATTGCATTAGGCAACTCTTCTTCACAAGACCCTTTTAAAGTGTTGAAGAGCAAAGATGTCAGCTTGAAGACTTAGGTATGCCTGACCCCAGATGTCATATTTTCAATAACCTCATGTGCACGCGAAAGCTGGACAGGAATAAGGGAGACTATAAAATAATTGATGAATTTGAGTTATGGTGTTGGAGAAGAATATTGAAAGTGGCTTCCAAAAGAACCAATAGATCCATTTTGGAGGAAGTGCATCCAGAGTGCTCCTTAGAGGCCATGATGGCCAAACTTCTCTCAGACTTTGGATATATTGTCAGGAGGGACCAGTCGCTGGAGAAGGATCTCATGTTTGGTAAGGTGGAGGGTCAGAGTAAAAGAGAAATATCCCAATGAGATGGATTGACCAAGTGGCAGCATCGATAGACTCAAGCATGGCAACAGTAGTGAGGTTGGTCCAGGATCGGGAAGTGTTTTGTTCTGCTGTGCATAAGATTGCTATGGGTTGTTACTGACTCAATGGCACCTATCAACAACAACAACAGAAAGACTGAAAGTAATATGCTTTCTATGCCTTCATTAACTGTCTCTGTGACCTTGGAAAAGTCATTCAATTACTTTATAAATGAATTCTCTCATGTGTGAAATAGCATATTAATAACTCCTATAGAATTTTTTGAAGAGAAATGATACATTCATATTAAGAATCAGCATAGTTTCTGTTGCTTATAAATGCTCAATAAATGATAGAATTTACTATTTTCATGCTATTGTTATTGTCTTTACCTTGGAACCAATTCAAATCTACAACCAGGAAAAGGATCAAAATAACATTAAAATCCTAACACAGGTTTGTCCAAGGATATTTATACACCAACAAGTTAAAAGATGAATCAGTTTTGAATTTCCTTAATTCTAATTTGCTAACACTATCAATATAACTCAATACTAAATTACTGCATGCAAAATAAAACAAATAATATTTAAATTATTCAAAAATTTCAGTAAGCTGGCAATAATACTGAATCCTGAATCCTAACTTCCTGATCAGTTACTAGAAAGGTAAGAAGCAGAATACATCAGTCACTGAATATTTTACAATCAGTTTGCATAAATATTGGTAAAACAAATGATATTTTATAAAGCACAGAACCCTACATCTAATAAAATTTGCCATTCTCATCATTATTAACAGGACATGTTCTAAAAATTTTGGCAGCACTATATAGTTAGGTTACTAGGATTCACTCATTCACTCTTATGTTTAAATAAACACATCCAAGATAGAATTTTCGTATTTGTGGACCTGCTGTGTTTTCTTTTTTATAGCAAATGTTGAGAAATAAAAAATGGTTTCTTGCTTTATGGCAAAAACATGGATTGAAAATTATATGATCCCATGAATACATAGTTATATTATTTATTTTATATAGATAAAAATAGATTAAATTGGACTTTAAAATTCTAAAACAAATTCTGCTGTGGTTGTGTGTAGTGATAATACCACACTGATAAAGGCTCACAAGGAACTGATTTATCACTGTTAGGACTAACTGAATCCCTAGCTAAAGGGAAAAAAAAAAAAAAAAAAAAATCCCTGTAAATTTTGTTAAGACCATTACTAATTTATGGTGGAATTACTAAACCAAATGATGAAATTAACACAAAGAATTTCATTTGTCATGCTATTTAAACAGGTTGTTTTGACATCAGCAAACATTTTTAAAGTTATTCTAAAAATAAGAAGAAATTGATATGTTATCAACCACACCTGAATTCAAGATGGATGAGAAAACTAAAATATTGGGACAGAATGTAAAGTAAATGAACAGAGAGGTTGCTGCTGTCTATCATACATTAATAGAAATAATCTCTCACTTGAAGTATTTAGCAGTCCATCATCTTCAGTAATCATCTTTGGATTTGAAAGTAGCTACATCAATCACATCTAAGGACTTTGATTCAGTGGATTAATAATAATTGTACACCACGTTACTTTATGATTTCACAGATGGGAAAAAGAAACTTCTGATAATACTGAATTCAGAAATCATATAGATCAATAACTATTTTGAAGAAAAGTTCATAGAAAAGTTCCCAAACTGTATGGATGAATTTAGACTGAAGTATTGTAAATATAACTTTATACAAAGCATTACCATCTTTGAACTAACCTCATCAAAGAGGAAAGCAGAAATTTTTTGTGCCTTAAATTTTTAAAGACTGTGTGAAACTGTATTTTCTTAGCGCCCTCTAATTAAATAAACTTCATTTTTTTTGTTGTCTCTTTACTTCCACACAAATACATAACACAATATTATTTTCATTTTACAAAAATCTTAAAAAAAATTTAGACAGTTTTTGTTATTATGTACATGATAAATCCAAACACACTGGGGTGGTTTTATGTCATTGACAGTTCTAACCCATTCCCATCTAGTTGGTACCGACTCATAGCTGCTCAACAGGACAAAGTAAAACTGCTCCACAGGGTTTCTGGGTCTATAAATATTTACAGAATCAAATAGACTCATCTTTCTTCTGTGAAGCAGCTAGAGGGTTTGAACGACTAAACTTCTTCCTTAAATGCTTTTAGGAAACAAAAATTTCACAGTAAATGCATTTTTTTTTTTTAAGTGTTATAACGTTCACCTTTGAAAGTATTTTCAAAAATCTAGGTTCTTGGCAAGAGAGGATTTTACCATGGTGCAGCCTGAGCCCACTTTGTATTACACTAACAGACATGAAAAATATGAGGCACAGAGCTGAGCTCACAGTAATGGGTTAATCTGCACTGACTCAGAGAGGATGGGGAGGAGAGAAGATAGAACTGCAGCTGCTCTCAGAAAGAACATTTTTCCACAAGCTGTCCGTATCCTTGAAAGATAAGTAAAACTATTTTCACAAAATGCTTGCATAGGCTAACTCAAATACAGGACTTCAATAGATAAACTGATGTATGAATTATAGTTACTTATGTATGACTAATGGTTAATGTTTCCCTACAATAATTCTAAACAAAAAGGCTTCTCATTTTTCTGTACTTCAGAACAATTTATAATTTTACAAATTGTTGCCTAACTGCTGTTGAAATATTCCTTTAATAAATCTCTTTGTTAAAAATTTTCAGAGATTTTATCTTGATGTTTGATATTCAATAGAACTGTTTAGCCTCAAAGTCATTTTAGGTAAATAGTTAATCTTTTTTTAAGCAAATATGTCATTTATCTTTCCTTAAAATTAACTACTTAATCATACAGAACAATGTATAATATCATTTTCTACTACAATATCTTAATATATCCTCTTTCATGTTTCATATGATTTTTATTTTAACTTAATATATCAAATAGGTACTATATATATATAAAATGCTTGAAGTCTTTCCCTGCCCTCCCAAGGGAGCTGCTACTTGTAAAGACAGCCAGATCAAGATGTAGTACATTGGTAGAGCCTACAAGCCTTCTAAATGCCTGTTGTTCTTAATTGCCATCAATTATCTTGCAACTCATGGTGATCTCATGTGTATCAGGAAAGAACTGTGCACTATGAGATTTTCAGGGCTTTGACTTTTTGGTAGCAGATTAACAGGCCTGTTTTTTAAGGAAACTTTATGTGGTTTCCAACAGCCATTGGCTTCTTGTTAAGTGCTTAACTGGTTGTGCCACCCAGACACTTCCTCCGCATAGCCCATTACAGATGATTGCTCCTCTAAAAAGAATTTTAGACTATTTAACTAATAGTGTTAAATCTATTTCTTAGTGGTAGGTGTGAAAATGTCTTTCTTCTTCTAAAAAGATAGCCACATCTTATTTTTGGTACTTGTGAATGTGTTATATTTCATGGCAAGTAGGAATTAAAGTTACAGGTACAAATAATTCTGTTCATTAGTTGACTTTAAAATTTGGAGATTTTCCTGATTATCCCAGAGAGACCATGATGGTAGATTATCATATTCCTGGTAAACATGTGCAAAAAAACCCAAGAAGTTAGAGTAAAATTACTGTTTGCTTTGAAGATGAAAACAGCAATGAAACAAGAGATGTGGGCAGGTTCTATAAACTAGAAAAGTCAAGTAAATGCATTTTTCCTTAGAGCCCTTAGAAAGAAAATAGTTCATTGATTTAGCAAAGCATATGGAGTTCAAACTCTGACCTTTTGGTACTTGTTACAAAACTGAGACATATACAGTTTTGTAAAAAGTAACAAAATCAAGATATAAACATTTGCATCAACCTTGCATTCTTTTAGTCACTGACCTCACTTGACCCTTGTTAAATTCTGTCTATTCATTTGTAACTCATATTAATCCAGTATAGAGATTTCAAGGAACTTCTGGTGGGTTTAAACATCTGACCTAGAGGTTAAAAGTCCAGTGATTATCCTACAAGGCCACACCAGGACTAACAACTAGTTTATGCTCCTAGATTAACATTTTAAAATTGACATTTCTATAAGAATTGAATTACACAGTCTGTAACCTTCTGAATCTGGAGTCCAGATTTGTTTTTCATGAAGAAAGATGCAAAGGATATTGATGTTGTTAGATGCCATTGAGTCAGTACCAACTCACAGTGACCTAAGCACAACAGAATGAAACATTGTCCAGTCCTGGGCCAACCTCACAATTGTTGCCACACTTGAGCACATTGATGCTTCCAATTTGTCAATCCATTTGCTGGGGGTCTTCCTCTTTTTGTATGACCATCCACCTAACCAAAAATAATATCCTTCTGTTTCCTCATGACAATATGTGTGAAGTATAAGAGACAAAGTTGGGCCATCCTGGCCTCCAAGGAGCACTCTGGTTGCACTTCTTCCAATACAGATCTGTTTGTTCTTTTCGCAGCCCATAGTACTTTCAATATTCTCCTCCAACACCATAATTCAAATGCACCTATTCTATGATCTTCCAGGAGACAACAGAAGGATATCATGTTTGGTTAGGTGGATGGTCAGAAAAATTCACAGTCCAGCTTTCGCAATCATATGAGGTTATTGAAAATACCATGGCTTGGGTCAGGTGCACCTTATTCCTCAACTGATATCCTTGCTGTTGAACACTTTAAAAAGGTCTTGTGCAGAAGATTTGCC
>NW_006408980.1:1016188-1018308 GCF_000296735.1 Chrysochloris asiatica
CTTATGTCATGCTTTTCTTCATATAATCCAGTTTGTCAGGTTATTTATTCATTATACAAATTTAGATAGTATAAAAGTATACAACCATTGTACACACCTTTCCTGATTTTAAACCATTCAATGTCCCTTTGTTCTATTCGAATGACTGCCTCTGAGTATATGCACAGGTTCCTCGTGAGCACAGTTAAGTGTTCAAAAATACTCACTCTGAAATGTTGTCCATTAGTTTTTATGGTTCATACAGTAGAAAACGGTTGTGTAATCAATAAAGCACAAGTAAACATCTTTCTGATATTCTCTGCTGTTAGCCAAGATCCATCTAACTCACTCATCTACCCAAAGAAATGTTAAAGAGAGCTACTGGACCAACTGATCAAAACAGATTCATATTTGTGTCCAAAATAATGTGGAAATCACAGAGAAATATCACTAATATTACATGCAAGTTAAATTTTGCTAAAGATAATTCAAAAAGGGCTACAGTAGTACACTGACAGGGAATCAACTTGGATTCAAATGAAGATGTGGAACAAGGGATATCATTGCTTACATAAAATGGACCTTGGCTGAAAACATGGAATATCAAAAAAATATTTACCTGCACATATTAATATGGGACTATTGAAAATAGCAAGTTTTTGATGAGACACATCTTAGTTCTCAAACTGCTGTCTTTGTTCTTAAACACTTTAAAGAGTTCTTGCTCAGGAAAGTTGGTGAATGCAATACGTCACTTGATTTTTTGCTTGTTGCTTCCATGAATGTTAATTGTTCATCCAACCAAAATGAAGTCTTTGATCACTTCAAACTTTCTCAATTTATCTTGAATTAATGTATTAATGCAGTGGTGAGTATTTTGGGTTTCTATACATTTAGTTGCAATTCATATTGAAGACTGTAGTCTTTAATTATCATCAGTAAGTTGTTTTTTTCACTTTCAGCAAGCAAGGTTGTATCATCTGCATACTGCAGGCAGTTAATGAGTTTTCCTCCAATCTTGGTGCCATGTTCCTTTTCATATAATGCATCTTCTTGACATCCTTTGCACTGGCCACTCATATTTTACCATTCAACATCTCCATTATTTTATTTATTATTTTAACAAACGCCATTTGATTTATTTACAGGTACTTCATGTGCACAATTAAGTGTTCAAAAATATCTATTCCTTATAACGTTTTCTGTAACTTGCAGGTTCCACAAATTAAAATCTTTGCATAGTCAGTAAATCACAAATAATCATTTTTCTGGAATTCTCTCATGTCACCAAAGATTCAACTGATATCATCCATGATATCCTTAGTTCTATATGCTCTTCTGAATCTGGCTTGAGTTTATGTTAGTTCTCTGGCAATATACTGAAGTGCCTCCAGCAAAATTTTGCTTGCATGTGATATTAAAGATATTCTTCAATGGTTTCCTTGTTTGGGTGGATCGGTTACCATGAGTATATTGATCAAACTATACAATTGCACATATAAATTTGATGCCTATATTTTCCTAGCTTAATTATTGATAGTTGGAGAAGATCCAAAAGTGACAGAGAGATACCTGTTTAAAATATATATTTAAAGTTTGTGAAACCAAGAAAACATGAAATAAACTTCAATATTTTGCATTAGAAGGCAATTATTGGGCACAATTTAAGTTCCCTGAGTAATTTATTAGGGAATTTCATTTGGCAAATCTCTTCAATACAAGCAGAATATTGAAAATAAACTTTCAAGGAATCTTGGAAGGAAGGTCTGGTGATTTACTTCCAAAAAACCATAGATATAGAAATTTCTACAGAGTGCAGTTTATTTTACACAGGACTGGATAAGAGTTAATTTGACTGTAGGACACAAGTTAATTTTGAGTTACTCTATGTATGTGTGTGTTGAGGGAACATTGTTGTTTTCAGGTTCCATCAAGTCGGAACCAACTCATAGCAACCCCATGCACAGCAGAACGAAACAATGTCCGATCCTGGGCCAACCTCACTATCACTGCCACACTTGAGTCCATCAATGATGCCACATGGCTGATCCATCTCGTTAAGGGTCTTCCTCTGTTTCTCTGACCCTCCACCTTACCCAGCATGACATCCTTCTCCAGTGACTGTTCCCTCTGGACAATAT
>NW_006408980.1:1018408-1019545 GCF_000296735.1 Chrysochloris asiatica
GAGGCTTGAATTTTTTCTTCAGATCCCCCAGCTTGAGAAATGTGAGCATGTTCTTCCCATTTGGTTTTCTGACTTCAGATCTTTGCACATTTCCTTGTATTATTTGACTTTGTCTTCTTGAGCTGACCTTTGAAATTTTCTGCTCACCTCTTTTACCTCCTCATTTCTTCCATTTGCATTAGCATTTTTATGCTGAAGAGCAAGTTTCAGTTTTTCTTCTGACATCCACTTTGATCTTTTCCTTCTTTTTTGTCTTCTTAATTACTTGATATGCAGATGATATAACCTTACTTGCTGAAACTGAAGAGGACTTAAAATAACTTATTTATGAAGATCAGACACCACATTGCATTGCATCTCAATGTAAAGAAAACAAAAATCCTCAGCATTGGAACAATAAACAACATTCTTATCAATGGAGAAAAGATTGAAGTTGTCAAGGATTTCATTCTTCTTGGATCAACTATCAAAACTCATGGAAGAAGCAGTCAAGAAATCAAATGGTGTGTTACATTAAGCCAATCTTCTGCACAAGACCTTTTTAAAGTGTTAAAGAGCAAAGATGTCAGCTGGAGGACTAAGGTACACCTAACACAAGTCATGGTATTTTTAATAACCCCATATGCATGTGAAAGCTGTACAGTGAGTAAGGAAGACCACAGAATAATTGATGCTTTTTAGTTATGGTGTTGGAAGTGAATATATTGAAAGTGTCGTGGGCTGCGAAAAAAACCAACAGATCTCTGGTGGAGGAAGCGCAGCCAGAGTGCTCCTTGGAAGCCATGTTGGCCAAACATTGTCTCCCATACTTCAGAAATATTGTCAGGAGGGACAGTTGCTAGAGAAGAATATCATGTTTGCTGAGGTGGAGGGTCAGAGAAAAAGAGGAAGACACCCCAGCCACATGGATTGAAATATGACAGCATCAATGGGCTCAAGTATGGCAACAATTGTGCAGTTGGCCTAGGACTGGGCAGTGTTTTGTTCTGTTGTGCATTGGGTCGCTATTAGCCGGTACCAACTCAATGGTACCTAATAACAACAATAGTGACTCTGATTTCTTCCTGTATGATGTGCTTGATGCTATCCCACAACTCTTCTGGTTTTCATTCTTTAGTGGTTAATGTATTAAATCTG
>NW_006408980.1:1040595-1041269 GCF_000296735.1 Chrysochloris asiatica
CATGCTCATTGGATGCCAGGACTGACAGACTTCATCTATCATACTTTAGACATAGTATTAGGAGGAAGCAGTCCTGGAAAAGGGTATCATGTTTGATAAAGTAGAAGGACAGAGAAAAAGAGGAAGATCCCCAATGACATGTATTGACACGGTGGCAGTGGCAATGGTTTCAAATATAGCAACAATTGTGAGTTTAGCTCAAAAGCAGCAAGCAATGTTTCAATCTTTTAAGTATAGGTTCACTATGAGTCTGTATAGACTCGATGGCACCTAACAAAAACAATGTAGAGTTCAATTTGAAAAAGAAAACTCCTAAAGTTATTGATTGGCACTCTGGAAGCAACAATGGACTCAAGTTATACATGATTATAAGGGTGGCATAAGACTGGGGGATGTTTTATTTTATTTCTTAAAAAGCTGCTATGAGTCAAAACTGACTTGATGTTGGATAGCATGCGGCACTCTGGAATAATGTGGGATAATATACTGAACCTCAAGGTCTCTTTAGAATGCAAGGTTGGCAGCTCAAATTCACCATCATTTATGTCACATGCAAGTAACATTTTGCTAAAGATAATACAAAAATGGCTGCAACCATACTTTGTCAGAGAGCTTCAAGTGGTTCAATCCAGATTCAGAAGAGGATGGGGAACAATGGACATCATTGCTGAAGT
>NW_006408980.1:1042679-1043722 GCF_000296735.1 Chrysochloris asiatica
CTATCAGACTACATGGCACTTTACAACAGCCTAATAATTGTGCGTAATTATTTGTACTAAGCCATTTGTTTGAATCATTATGAAAATTGTATTCAATTTTAGTCTAACTTTTAAAATATCCCATTTAGATCATCTAAAAGAGCCCTGATATGATACTGTGGGATAAGCATTTAACTTTAAACCACAATGTCAACAGTTCAAACCCACCAGCTGTTCCTCAGAAACTCTACATAGGGTCACTATTAGTCAGAAATGACTTCACAGTCCTTCAAAAAAATAAAAAATAAATAAAAATAACAAGAAATCTTGGTAATTAAATACTTGACTTCTAAATAAAAAGTTAGTAATGGAACCTACTGATCCCTTAGAAAAAAGATGTACCAATCGGGTTCTGCAGAGATTTTATCCTTCTAAAATCTATGGGCAGTTCTGTCATTTACTGTACAGTTGCTTTGAGTAGCAGATGACTTGATAACAATGGGTAGATACTTGAATTTAAAATAAATCTGTGTATTATACAAAAAGTTAAATCATAATTTCTGGTTTCTGTTAATATTTATAAATAGCTTTGTTTCCCCAACAGAGAATGTGCTTGGCTGCTAACCAAGAAATCAAAATCATATACATGGAAATTTAAACACCCTGCTTAAAAGATTCTTGGTAGTAGAACAAATGAAAGCTAAATTAAAACATCCTGAGAAATGAATGAGAATGAAAACACAATGTACCCAAACCTTTGGAACATAGCAAAATAGTGCTGAGAAGACTATTTGTTGTAATAAAAGCCTATGTATAAAAAGAAGGAAGAACCAAAATCAACACACTAACACAACATCTCCAAAAATTAGAAAAAGTACAGCAAAGTAAAGTCATAGCCGCCAGAAAAAAAGAAATCATAAAGATTAGAGTAGAAATAAATGAGATAGAAAACATAAATTCAGTAGGAAAAATCAAGACAAGAAGCTGGTTCTATGAAAAAATTAATAACATCAACAAACCTGTGGCAAACCTAACAAAAGAAAAAAGGGAGAAGTCACAAATAA
>NW_006408980.1:1045757-1047088 GCF_000296735.1 Chrysochloris asiatica
TGTAAAACTGTTGATTTGATCTGTAAATTTTCATTCAATTCACAATAAAAACTTAAAAAGAAAAGAATTCACCAAGAGTGAAATGGGATCCCAGAGACTGGGAAAATAACTTTTGCAACGACACATCAGACAAGACACTAATTGCTAATATTTGTGAGAAAATACTGCACATCTACAAGAAAAAGACAATAAGCCAATTAAAAGATAGGCACAGGATATGAATACACAATTCACCAAGGAAGACATTCAGGTAGCAAGCAAACATAAGAAGAAATGCTCAAGATCATTAGCAATTGTTGCTGTTGTTGAGTGCCGTCAAGTCGATTTCGACCCATAGCGACCCTGTATAGGGTTTCTGAGGAGTAGCTGGTGAAGTTGAACTGCCGACCTTGCAGTTCAAATGTCTTTGCAGTCTGGCACATTAACTCACAGTGTCACCAGGACTTCAAAACAACAATGAGATATCAACTCATACCAGAGATGACAGAAAGGTGTACAAAAGCAGAGGACAACAAATGCTGGTGAGGGTATGGATTGACTGGACCCTTCTACATTGCTGGTGGAACTCCAAATGTGTTCAGCCTCTCTGGAGACTGGAGTGGCATTTCATCAGAAAGCTGGAAATAGAAATACATTATGATCCAGCAATTTCACTACTTGGTATATATCTACAAGCAATTACAGTCAGATGTGTACACCAATGTTCATCACAACACTATTCACAATAGCAAAAAAAAGTGGAGATTACCCAAATGCCCATCAACTGAAGAATGGATAAATAAACTCTGCTACATACACACAATGGAATACTATGCTACTTTGAATAATAACGATGATGCAGCAAAGCACTGCATAGCATTGATCAGCTTTTAGGACATAATGCTGAATGAAATTAGTCAGGTACAAAAGGACAGATATTTCATAAGCTCATCATTGTAAAAACTTAATAAAAATGTTTATACTGAAAAATAACTCTTTGAGGGTTACCAGCGGCAGGAGAGAGGGGACAGTAACTCACGGGTGAGGGAATAGACACATGCTAATTCAGGAAACCAGGGAGGGCAATAAATAGGAGGGGGAGTACAATACAAAGAAGAGAGAGGAGGGTAGAAGAGTGGGGCAGATAAAGAGAGATTCTGGAAGGTATGCATGGGCTAAAGGGAGTAGGGGTGGACTGTGATGTTCATACAACCTGGGAAAAATAAGGCTTTATGATATCGGGATTGAAACACAGACTGAAGGGGTAAAGAAGAGAAAATGTGAAGATGTTTGACTGTTAACAAAAGGACAGATATTACATAAGACCATTATTTTAAAAGCTTAAGAAAAGA
>NW_006408980.1:1048098-1049941 GCF_000296735.1 Chrysochloris asiatica
AATACTGACCTAGTCACTGGGGACTAGAGATGAGAGTGAAGCATCCAGTTGATATGAAGTGGGGGAAGGCATGCAAGAAAGCCCAAATTTGCAGATAGTAACCATTTGACCCAACTTGGATGGCTTGATGATCAGAACTCAATTAGAGGAAGATATAGAAATTTGATACAGGAAGCAAGAGTAAATTGTTGCAATTTGATGAACTTGACTTTATGGATGTAGTAGCTCAAAATACCAACTGAGAGTGCTCACATCAAGAATCAAGCTTATCCCCTCTGTACACAGGGTGGACAGGGACAGGCAGCTGAGACATTAGATACCTAAAATGGGAGTATTATAAAGGCAAAAAATGGTGGTTGGTTTGCAAGTTTTCAAGATGAAATTTAGTTCCAGAGAAAGGGGGTGTGAGGGTGGTAGCTTAAAATCCTCAGTGAATATTTTTCATCTTGTCTAGATGGATGGGTATGGTGAAAGGAAATGGGGGTAGGTTATTGAATCAAATTTTGATTCAATAGTGAGTAATTATTATCATGACTAACTGAGATAGTCACAACTGTAAAGGTAGAAGTTGTGTACCAATAAAAAGGGGGGGAGGAGTTAATCTTACATTCCAGGTGGTCCCTAGAACCATCAAGGGATAAACAAGAGCATGAGTGGAATGTGGGATCCTAACCAGAGAAATAGTGACACCAGAGACAGAGGTAGAGGTGATGGCATGCAGAGATAGAGCAGCTGAGGACTCTGTACTCATGGAAATAGAAAGGATGTGTGTTGGCAGGCAGGAGACAGCTTGAAAAATGTGTCCCTTGTCTGTTTAAATGAATATATATTCCTGCGTGTTTTTGTGTACACCAAAACAAGAAAACAAAGCTGGAATAGAGGCAAATACTGTTAACTGATCATGTGAGGAAGGGATTGTAATAATTTCAGTGAAACAAACATAATTGGTTGAATACAAAACTGATATTCTGCCATGTAAACTTTCACTCAGTTCACAATAAAAAGCTTTATAAAAACATAAAGAAGAGACTCTGAACGTTGCATACAGATGCAAAAGTAAATGGAAGAGATGAGGAGGGAAAAGAGATAAATACAAAATTTCAATGGGTAGCTCAAGAAGACAAAATAAAATATTATGATGGGATGTGGGCTCCAGGTCCCACACCCAGCGGTCCAGACCCAGTGCCTTCTGATCGGCCCCTGGGCTCCAGTTCCCTCAGGTCTGCATGTCTGTGGCTCCTAGCACTCTTCGAGAATAGAAAGAAGACTGTTCAGAAGCCCTGCAGGACTGGAGAAGGAGAAGAATCTCAACATGGGAAAATTTGACAAGGAAAATGAAGGAAACCAAGGAAAAATGGAAAATGAAGAAGAACAGCCACAGATTCAGGGGAAACCTGACTTAGCTGATACTCAGGAAGACAAGCAACCGTTAGGAAATGAGGGAATGACAGAAACAAAAGGAAAAAGCAGATGAGGGAATGCTAAAGGATAAGGGGAAACCAGAGGATGAGGGGAAGACAAAAGAAGGAAAACCAGTGAGTGAAACAAGGGCTGCAGGAAAGCGCCCAGCTCAGGATAACATACTCAGGAAAGCCAAAAAAAAACTAACAAAGGGTTGGCTGAATACCTCAAGGAGTATAAGGAGACCATACACAATAAGCATTTGAGTAATGAGGAGATGTTAAGAGAGTTCGATGAGATGGTTAGGGTGGAGGATGAGGTGAAAAAATCCAAACAGAAATTGGGGGGATTTATGTGGATGCAGCGAGAACTTCGAGCAGCAGCGAGACGTGTAGTGTGGAGCTCCAACAACAACACGGAATACTGAGCCACAAGGCTGTTT
>NW_006408980.1:1053631-1056915 GCF_000296735.1 Chrysochloris asiatica
GAGATGGATCAGCCAGGTGGCATCATTGATGCACTCAAGTGTGGCAGCGGTAGTGAGGTTGTCCCAGGATCGGACATTGTTTCGTTCTGCTGTGCATGGGGTCGCTATGAGTCGGTTCCAACTTGATGGCACCTGACAACAACAATGTGGATGCAAAGAAGTTTACAGAATCCCTTCCACCCTAGGGGCCCAAGGGAACTTAGGGGTGACTGCAGAGCCCAACAAAGAGGTTTTGAAGACATTCCTTATGTGTATTGCCTTTGAGCTCTGCTTATGTTTTGACTGATTAGAACAATATCAACCTTGCTTTCTTATTTCCTGCTTTTCCCTTGACAGACTCTTGGCTAGGCTCTGTGCTTTAACCTTATGCTAATACTTGGCTTTAGGCATCCCTCTAAGTACCAATAGTCTTTTGACCCAACTACAGCCTCTGTGTTTCAGTAGAGAATTTTCACCCAAAGCATGGGAAAAAAAAAATGTTTATGGTGCATTGTAAAATTAAAAACAGTTCGCAGAACCAAATATATATATATATAAAATGATTAAGTGTGCAAAGATCTGGAATTAGAAAAAGAAGAGGGAAGAACATGCTCAGCATTTCTCAAGTTGAGGGAACTGAAGAAAAACTTTCAGCCTCAACTTGCAATATTAAAAGGTTCTATGGGAAAAATGTTGAATGATGCAGAAAACATCAAAGATGGAAGACATACACAGTTACTGCACACACAAAAACAAACAAACAAACAAAAAACCTGTTGATGTAAAACTATTCCAAGAAGTAAATATAATCAATAGCGAACAATACTAAAGGAAGAAACACAAGATGCACTGAAGGCACTGGTAAAGAACAAGACCTTGTGAAGGGACGGAATACAAATTGAAATCTTTCAACAAACTCATGCAGCACTGGAGACACTCACTCTTCTAATACAAAAAATGTGCAAGACAGTTACCTGGTCAACTGATTGGAAGACATCCATATCCGTGCCCATTCCAAAAAGACAAGACTGAATAGAATGCTGAAATCAGCAGACAATATCAATAATATCACATAAAACTAAAATATTACTTGTATTTAAACTAAAGCTAATTCAAAAGTGGCTGCAATAGTATACTCACAGGGATTTGCCAGAGGTTCAAGTCAGACTCAGATGAGGTCATGGAAGGAGGGATTTAATTGCTGCCATCAGATGGATGTCGGCTGAAAGCAGACAATATCAGAAAGGTGTTTACTTGTACTTTATTAATTACAAAAAGTCTTTCAATTTTGCGGATCATGGCAATCTATGGACAACATTTCAGTGAATTATTATTTTGGAATATTCCTCTTAACTGTGCTCATGTGGGATATGTACGTAGACCAAGAAGCAATTGTTTGAACAGAACAAAGGAACACTCAATAGTTTACAATTAGGAAAGGTGTGTGCCAGGGCTGTATTCTTCCATCATACTTATTCAATATGTATCCTTAATAAATATTTAGAGAAGCTGGACTAAATTAATAAAAACATCGCATTATGGTTGAGGGGAAGATTCATCAACAACCTTCTAATTGCAGGTGATCCAACCTTGCTTGCTGAAAGTGAAGAGGACTTAAAATACTCACTGATGAACATCAAAGACCTCAGTCTTTGGTATGGGCTGCAGCTCAATATTAAGAAAACAAAAATCCTCATCACTGCGCCAATAAACAGCATTAAGATAAATGGAGAAAAGATTGACATTGCTAAAGATTTTATTTTTCTGGGACCAACCATCAACACTTATGAAAGCAGCAGTCAAGAAATCAAATGGCATATTTCATTAGGGAAATCAGCTGAACAAGATCTATTTAAATTGTTAAAGCACAAAGATGTCAGTTTGAGGACTAAGGTGCATCTGATTCTGGTCATAATATTTTCAGTAAACTTCATATGCAGTTGGAAGTTTAACAATGTATAAAGAGGACCACAGAAAAGTTGATGCATTTGGGTCATGGTACTGGAGCAGACTAGAAGTCAGGTTGGTCAGACTTCATCTTTCATACTTTGGACACATTATCAGGAAGGATGAGTCTGTAGAGAAGGTCATCATGCTTGTAAGGAGGTAGACCCCCCTCCCCCCCATGAGATGGATTGACACAGTGGCAGCAGCAATTGGCTCAAGTTTAGAAATTATTGTAAGGTTGGTGCTGGGACAGGCAGTGTTTCGTTCTGTTGTGCATAAGGTGCCAACTAGATGGTACCTAACAACAATAACATGAATATCTTGTCTCTCTACTATTTAAGCCACAGTACAATTTAAAAAAGAATCAGACATGAGTTTTTTATAATTTAAATTTAGCTTTCTATTTGTATAAAATATTAGAGTTTTATTTATTACTGTAAGCTTTAAGTTCTGAAATAAAATCAACCTAGGTATCCTTCTTATTCCTTTCCTCTTTTCAAAGTTAAAGGTGTAAGACTCAAAAACTGAAGGAGACATAGGCCATAGTAGACAGTGAAAAGAGTTCACTCTTGCCATTGAATAAAACATGCATTGCTTCCTGTAAACCTGAGGTTCAAGCAGAGCTCTCTTAGTCCAGCAATGTGTGTGGGACCTGAAAAACTCATGGATCAAATAGGCATTTAAGGATTTACTGTACTCATTGTGTTTTTGTTTTCATCAGTTATTATGAATCTATTTTCAATTTTAGAAACAACTCTCATATATTTTATGGTCAATTATTATTTTTCTCCATAAATAATAACAGAATCAAACAGCTGATCTATAATCTCCAAGGCACTTTTCCTCTTTTTATCTTAAGAAACAATCAATATGTAGTATATTCTGCCTTCATTAAAACCTTAATATCTCTATGAAAATAAACAAAAATTACATATGATATGTTAAATAATTGATAAAGAAATTGCATAATTTTCTGACAAGAGAGTTATTGTAAAAACATTAATTACCTGTATATATAAATTTATCTGTCACACCATTACCACATTTCTATTATCACTGTTAACATTACATGCTTACCATAGAGATATTGCAGTTTCAATTCCAGACCTTCACAATAAGGCGAAGATCTCAATATGTTGTTGTTAGGTGCCTTTGATTTGTTTCTGACATATATAAACAATAGAATGAAACACTGCCCTGTCGTTCATTGTTGTTGTTGCTGTATCTGTACTGATTCTTAGCAAACTTATGCACGACAGAAAGAAACACAGGCCTGGTCCTGAGCCAACCTCACTATCACTGAAATGCATGAGCCAATTGATGCTGCCACTGTGCCAATTAATCTGGTTGGTGGTTTT
>NW_006408980.1:1057065-1058360 GCF_000296735.1 Chrysochloris asiatica
TGATGATGAATGCATTGGCATTCCTTTTCAATTTGTAATTTCCAGCATAATAAATTAAATGATTATCAAATTCAAAATGACCAATACCAGTCCATTTCTGTTCACTAAGTCCTAGGATATCAGTGTTTATGTGTTCCAGTTCATTTTTTACAACTTCCAATTTTCCTAGTTTCATTCTTCATACATTCCATGTTCTGATTATTAATGAATGTTTATAGCTGTTTCTCTTCATTTTGAGTTGTGCGCAATCTGTAGATGAAGGTTCCCAAAAACTTTACTCCATTTGTATCATCACAGTCACTTCTACTTTGAGGAGGAAACTCTTCTCCAGTTGTATTTTGAGTGCCGTCCAACCCGAGGGTCTCATTTTCTAGCATTATATCTGACAATATTCTGATGCTCTTCATTGTTTTTTAATTCAATATTCTGGTGCTCTCTGATAGGGTTTCACTGCTAGTCATATCATTTTCAGTAACTAAACATTAATAGTCTGTCATTCTTACTGAACTCTCTGTCTTCATCTGGAGGCTCATCTGAAACCTCATCTGAATCTTGTCCAACATGGATGACCCTGATCACATTTAAATTCTAGTAGCATAGCTTCCAGAATCACAGCAACACACAATCTACCACAGTTCAACAAACTAACAGACTACTGGTGGGAAATTCAGGTATATCTTCTAATTCCTTATATTTTCAAAGGATTAAGTTTCTTTTTAATTTTTAAGAAGTATTAATAGTATATGTACAAACTATACAGAAAGAAATGCTACGCTCAAACTTTTTAAGACAGTTTTAATCTAAATCTATTTCTACTTATTTATTAGCTTTTGTTTTAGCCTTGTCACTTTTCATTAGCTACCACATAGTTTGCACGTATAGTTTCTGAGACTCCTGAGTTCTATACTGATATGCTGGATGTCTTTCATTGATCTCTCTGTTTTCTGTAGATTTATGTAATTTATTTGCATTTAGATTCCTACCATCTTTCATAAACTCTATGACTTATTTTACTCTAATGTTCCTAGTATTATTTTGCTCTTGGTAATACCACATTCTCTGTTTTATAGAGTCATGTTATATATATATAGGTATGTTGTTGTTAGGTGCCATTGAGTTGGTACCCACTCATAGTTCCCTTATGTACTGCAGAACAAAACACTGCCCGATCCTGGGCCAACCTCACTATTGTTGTCACACTTGAGCCCATTGATGCTGCCACTTTGTAAATCCATCTTGTTGGGGGTCTTCCTTTTTCTCTGACCCTCCACCTTACCAAACATGATATCCTTCTC
>NW_006408980.1:1058870-1061681 GCF_000296735.1 Chrysochloris asiatica
TTCAACAAGCAAGCTTGTAACATCTGCATATTGCAGTTTATGAGCATTCGTCCAATCTTGATGCCACATTTTTTCTTTATATAACCCAGCTTCTTGGATTATTTGCTCAGTATATAGGTTGACTAATATGGTGAAAGAATACAACCCTGTCACACACCTTTCCTAATTTGAAACCATTCAGTGTTTCCTTGTTCCATTCAAACAACTGCCTCTTGGTCCATTTGCAGATTCCTCATGAGCACAATTACATGTCAATTTGAATTCATAACTACCGTGCATAGCTGCTGGGTTTAAACTGACAATCTGTGGTTTACAGTCCAGTGCTGATATTGAAGTGCCACATAAAGAGTTAATTTATAGCATATATTTGTATATTTAAGTTTCATGTACTGCCTCTTAAAATGGTTGAACATGGACTATTTATTTTTTGGTAAAGTGACACTGTGTATTCCTTCCATCTTCTTCTGATGCTTTATGCAGAATTCAATATTTTTTCATAAAGTCCTTCAACATTTCAAGCCTTGTCTTGAATGTTTTCTTCAGTTCCCTGTTTAAATCAACACTTTTATTGTTTTCTGTTGTGACTTATGAGTGTGTGTTTTTGTAATATTTTGCAAAGCAAAAAAAGCATATACTGATGTATTGATAAATGGTGAAAAATATGCTTATAGTTGATTATGTTGTTGTTAGGTGCCATAGAGTCGATATCAAATTACAGTGATGCTATCCACAGCAGAACTATAAATAGAGCCCAGTTTTATGCCAACCTCACAATTATTGCCATGTTTGAGCACATTGTTGCTGCCATTGTGCAAATCCACCTAGTTCTAGACCTTCCTCTTTACCTTCCACTTTACCAAACATGATATCCTTATCTATGTTTGGGAAAAGGGATTGTTCTCTCCTGATAATATGTCGAAAGTATGACAGAAAAAGTCTGGTCATTATGGTTTCTAAGGAGAATTCTGGCTATACTTCTTTCAACACAGATTGATTTGTGAACTGAAGTTGATGCTACCTTTAATATGCTCCTCCAACACCATAATTCATTTGCATCAATTCTTCCACTGTCTTCCTTATTCACTGTCCAACTTTCAAATGCATATGAGACTATCAAAAATACCATGGCTTGAGTCCAGCACACCTTAGTTATTAAACAGACATTTTGATTTTGAATGCTTTAAAGAGGTCTTTAAATTAGATGTTTCCTTTAGAATGTTTTGTAATGTGTTTATCATGAATACCTTCAATCAAGAAGATAATATATTATTTCATTTGACCAATGTAATACGTCATTTAATTTCTTGAGTGATACTTCCATGAGTGTTGATAGTTGATTCAAGAAGAATGAAGTCCTTGACAACTTCAAACTTTTCTCCATTTATAAGAATGCTGTTTATTGATCCAGTGGTAAAGATTTTTGTTTTTCATACATTTAAATGTAATCCATACCGAAGGCTGTGCTCTTTGATCTTTATCAGTAAATGTTTTAAGTCCTCTTCTCTTTCAGCAAGCAAGGTTGTATCATCTGCATATTGCAGTTTAGTATAATTGAAAAGGTATTTGTGAATCACAGCATTATTTTTTAGATAAAGAAATATGCAGGTGTTTAGTGACGTGTTAAAAATCTACTTTTTACATCAAGATTTGAAAGAAAGAAAAGTTCCATACTGTTAAAATGAGAGAGTTTAAAAGCCGCAGTATGTTGTTGCAGATGTTGATGCTGTTAAGTGCCATTGAGTCATTTCTGACTCATAGCAACCTTGTTTAGGGTTTCTGAGGAAAAACTAAAGAGCATGAACCACCAACTTTGCCGATTTTGCCGTCAAAGGTATTAACCCACAGTGCCACACCAGTACTCTAATATATTGGAGCTAATTTTAAAATTAATACAATTAATTAATTGATTTAAAAATCATTAACACACAGCTAGATGTTTTGTTACTGAATTAAATAGATTATTATAAAATATACATATATTATAATATGATTTATAACATAATTAATATAACAATGCCCATCAAGTTAAATATTCAAACTTATTCCAGGAATCGCCAATAAAATCAGTGAAAAATGAAGCATTGAATAAAAATACACTTACTGGAAGTTGTATGCAAAGTTTACTTAAATGAATATATTATCCACAGAAAGATTAAATATTTTCTTTAGAATATTTTGTAATATGTTTCTCATGAATACTTTCAATTAATTAGCATAATATACTTTTTCATTCCATTTTTCTGTTAACTGTTTTCTAATGAAATACAAATAAATCAGATCATAATTTTTCAAGTGCATATATTTTGAAGATTATTTATTCCTCCTATTTACAAAGCTTGCTTTAAGCTTCAAAAATCTTATCAGACAATAAAGTGAGTACAGGTTTAGTGTTTTAAAGGTATTTTTCCATTAAAAATGCAGTAATGTAGGTATCAAAGGATATTTCAAAATTAGAATAGACATAAAATGATAATTGTTACATCCATCAAGAATAGTCACTATTACTCACATTTTCTTTAAGGCTTTATTGTATCTCTATGTATTTTTATTTGATTTATCCATTTATTTCAAAGTGGAAACTGAGCATAACCTGCTCAGTCAATGAAAAGAACAAATTATTGAATTGTCACATATTCTGACAAATATCTATCAATGATTCTATTAGTTATATAAACTTTTAATATACTTAGTATTAAGAAAGCATCCACCAATTGTCTGTCAGTTTTTTATATTATGGCTGCTTCCAGGGTGTTATGATGCTGGAAGCATTGCTACCAAAGTTTTAAATACCAGCAGGCCATCCATGGTGGG
>NW_006408980.1:1063466-1064883 GCF_000296735.1 Chrysochloris asiatica
AACAACTGCTTCTTGGTCTAGGTACAGATTTCTTAGTGCTTATATGGAACCTGTATATAGACCAAGAGGCAGTTGCTAGAACAGAACAAGGGCACAAAGAATGATTTAAAATTAGGAAAAGGTATGCATTAGAGTTGTATTCTTTTGTCATACTTACTCAATCTTTATGCTGAGCAAATAGAATATCTGGATTATATGAAGAAGTATGTAGCGTATGGATTGGAGAAAGACTCATTAACAACCTGCAATATGTGGATGATACAACCTTGCTTGGTGAAAGTAAAGAGTACTTAAAATGCTTACTGATGAACATTCAAGAACCCAGCCTTCAGTATGTATTGTACCTTAATGTAAAGAAAACAAAAACTCTTACCAACAGAACAATAAATATCATCATGAATGATGGAGAAAAGATTGAAGTTGACAAAGACTTCATTTGCTCAGATCAACCATCAACATCACAGAAGCAACAGCCAAAAAAATCAAATGACATATCGCATAAGGAAAATCTGCTGCACAAGACCTCTTTAAAGTTGCCAACACATACAGTGAACTTTAAAGTTCGAGAGCAAATTAACAGTTTGAGGACGAATGTGCACCTGACCCAAGCCATGGTATGCTCAGTAGCATCATCTGCATGTTAAAGTTAGACAATGAATAAAAAAGACAGTAGAACTGGAGCTTTTAAGTTATAGTGTTGGAGAAGAATATTGAAGGTACCATGAACTGTTAGAAATATGAAATGTTGAAAGAATTACAGCCAGAATGCTCCTTAGAAGCCAGGATGACGACACTTTTTCTCTTATACATTCTACATATTATCAGGAAGGACCAGTCCCTATAGAATAACATTGTGATTGAGGAGTGACAGTGAGAAAGAGGAAGATCCCCAATGAGAAGGATTAATAAATTGTAGCAGCAATGGGCTCAAGTGTAAGAAAGAACAAGGGCAGGCAAAGTTTCATTCTGTTCTGTATAGAGTTGCTATGAGGCATACTAACTTGGTGGCAACTTAATAACATGGGCAAAGTATTGAAAATGCAGAAAGCATCAAAAGAAGATGGAAGGAATACACCAAGTCACTGTACCACAAAGAAATGGTCGATATTCAAAATTTTCAAGTTGTAGCATATGATCAAGAGCCAATGGTATCAAATAATTCTGGTGTGGCTCTGTAGGATCAGCACTGGACTATGAACTACAAGGTCAGCAGTTCAAACCCACCTGCTGCTCCTGGTCGCTGTGAGTTGAAATTAACCATACGGTACTATGAAATGAAGGAAGAAACTCAAGGTGCACTATATGTACTGGCAAAGAACAAGGCTTCAGTAATTGATGGAATACAAATTGAACCTTTCAACAAACTGATGCAGCACTGGAGGCAGTCATTCTTCTATGCCAAGAAATTTGGAAGGTA
>NW_006408980.1:1065692-1067115 GCF_000296735.1 Chrysochloris asiatica
ATTTTAGTTAGATTCAAAAGCAACACTCATGGAAGCAAAGTGTTAAGAATTAAAGTGACCTACAGCTCTGGTAGCATAGTGGTTACAAATCCGGCTGCGGACCACAAGGTCAGCAGTTCAAAACTACCAGCTGTTCCACAGGAAAAAGATGAGGCTTTCTGCTCCCATAAAGATTTACAGCCTAGGAAACCCTGTACAGGGTTGCTATGAGTCAGAACCAACAAGACGGCACATAACAACAACAACAACAGTGCATTAGTAAAATATACTGCAGAAGACCTCTTTAAATTCTTAAATGGTAAAGATATCAGTTTAAGGACTAACTACACCTGTCTCAAGCCAAGGTATTTTCAGTAGCTTCATATGTGTGTGAAAGTTGGCCTGTGAATAAGAATGAACAAAGAAGAATTGATACATTTGGATTATAGTGTTGGAGAAGAATGTTAAAAGTACCACGCATTACCATTAGAACAAACAAATTAATGTTGGAAGAAGTACAGCCCGAATGTTCCTTATCATTTGGATGGTGGGATTTCTGTCATATATTGAACATGTTACTAGGAGGGACCAGTGCCTGGAATAGGGTATCATGGTTGGTCGATTGGAGGATCAGTGAAGCAAAGGAAGACTCCACAGGAAATGGATTGAAACAGTGAGAGCAGCAATTCGCTCAAACATAATAACAATTATAAGGATGGCCCCTGACCAAGCCATGTTTCATTCTGTTGTGCATAGTGTTGGAATGAGATGGAACCCACTTACGGATGCTTACCAATAACAACTAGAGGACATAGTCTTGTCAATGAGTAATTAGTTCAAAAAATTCATTTCAAAATAGAGTCACATCATGTATGTGACTTCTTGTTAGATAATATACATGCCAATTTCTATGTGATAATTTTTATACAAATGCAAGATAAGTATCTTATATTATAAAACAAGTATACACCTCTTTTCTTATGTAATTGGAGATGCACAATAACTTAATGTCTAAAAGGAAGGATGTAATTAATGTTTAATGTTATACCTTGTCTTCATTAGGTATCTTTTCCAGTAATAAATAAATAAATGCATATCATATTGTATTTGACTTTTGAGTGTTATTTTATATTAAATGTATCAAAAATGATAACTTTTTTCTTGCTGTTGCTAAGTGCCCTTGAGACAGATCTGAAACATAGTGACCTTAAACAGGGTTTTTGAGCAGCAGCTGGTGGTTTTGATCCACTGACCTTGTGATTCAAATTACCCTTTTGGTCCAGCACTTATCCTACAGCAAAGCGTATGTTGTTGTTAGGTGTCATCGAGTCATTGCAACTGTATGCACAACAGAATAAAATACTGCCTGGTCCTGCACCAACCTCACAATCTTTGTTACATTTAAGCCTGTTGCACCTGCCACTGTGTCAATTAAACTCCTTGG
>NW_006408980.1:1067918-1071895 GCF_000296735.1 Chrysochloris asiatica
CAGGCATCTGCACTGTAAATCTTTGCCCTGTAAGGGACACTAGAGTCTCTAGTTGAAACAGACATGGTTTGTGGAGTTTGTGTGTCTAATGTGCAAGTACTAGGTCTGCTAGTAACTGAACCAACACTTAACTGTGGAACTCTTATTCTTCTTACAGAAGCAGATGCTTTTTTCTTTATAGATTTAAGTCTATAATTTGGAACAGTTGAATAATACCTACTAAGTGGCAATCTAGGACCAGAATATGGCTTGATCAATGACAAAGGGGTTTGATTTCTATGCCTTGCAATATCTAACAAAAAATCTCTAGGAGGGAGAGGTAAAAGACTGGTCAGCACTACATTAGATTGCCAATCACACATCATCTTCATCAACAGCTGCTTTCTTAGCATGGCTTGGATACATTTTTGCATCATCTAGAATTATAGTCACATATTGGAAGGCAAAGTCCAATATCTGATTTATAACTTTTGGCTCATATTCTGTAATCCCCATATCCTTCAGGCTTTGTGCTATCATCTGTGCATCTTGCATCTTTTGGCATACTCTTGGAAGAAGTCATCTTGCCAGACTCCATAATATTTGGTGAGAATAATTATTTAGCTAAATCACCCACGTTAATGTATTTCAGTCCTGATTTGATGCATGTTCTTTGTCTAGTGTGGTTTTCCAAACCCTGGTGTACCCATACATAAGACGTTCGGCTGCAACATGGTCTTCCTCTTGATATGTTATTTTTCATGATGAATGCTGCACCATTCTTCTTCATTTTTTTATTCCCAGCATAATAAATGATTATTCAAAATGACCAATACCAGTCCATATCAGTTCACTAGGATAATGATGTTTATGGGTTCCATTTCATTTTTGACAATTTCCACTTTTCCTAGATTAATACTTCATACATTCCATGTTCCAAATATTAATGAATGTTTACAGCTGTATCTCTTCATTTTCAGTTGTGCCCATAGGAAATGATGGTCCTGAAAGCTTTACTGCAATTGTGTCATCATAGTCAAGTTTACTTTAAAGAGAGAGTTTTTCCCCAGCTGCATTTTGAGTGTCTTCCAACCTGAAGGGTTCATCTTCCAGCACTATATCTGACAGTGTTCCATTGCTATTCAGAAGGTTTTCAGTGACTACATAAAAGGAAGAAGGTCGTCTATCCTTCCTATTCTGTTTTCGTATGGAAGCTCATCTGAAACCTCCACTATTAGATTATCAGATTTAAGTATATTGTAGGTTTAAGGTTAATAAAATTCAATGAATTAAATTGTATTTACTTGTAATATATTGCATAATATTTCCATAACAGAGCTACCCACCAAATGACAGATATACAATACAAATGGAGGTATTGAATGAACTAAACAATGAAGACTAGTTCAGAAATAACTAATAAAGTAGTCACTATTTTTATCATTTGATGTATTGCATTAGGCAAATCTGCTGCATAAGATCTTTTTAAAATGTTGAAGAGCAAAGATGTCAGCCTGAGGACTAAGGTGTGCCTGACTCAAGCCATGGTATTTTCAATAATCTCATATGCATGTGAAAGCTTGACAGTGAATAAGGAAGACTGTAGAAAAATTGCTGCTTTTGAGTTATGGTGTTGGAGGAGAATGTTGAAAGTACCATAAACTGCCAAAAGAAACAACAGATCTGTATTGGAAGAAGTGCAGCCAGAGTGCTCCTTGAAGGCCAGGATGGCCAAACTTTGTTTCTCATACTTTGGACATAGTGTCAGGATGGACCAGTCGCTGGAGAAGGATATCATGTTTGGTAAGGTGGAGGGTCATAGCAAAAGAGGAAAACCCCCAGCAAGATGCAGCAGCAATGGGCTCGTGCGGCAACAGTAGTGAAGTTGGCCCAGGATTGGGCAGTGTTTTGTTCTGCTGTGCATAAGGTTGCTATAAGTTGGTACCGACTTGATGGCACCTAACAACAACAACACCACCAATTTTTATCACTGTTTTTAGGAAATTGCATTTCAATTTTAGATAAACTCTTTAATCAATTAACTTGAAATGTAAAGCACATTCCAGACATGTTAGGGGATATCATTTTTATTTGAAGTTATGATCATTTATCAAATGCTGGATTCTTGTCTACTAGGACAGTGCAACAACAATGAGCTGAAGCATAGCAATGATTGTGAGATTTTTGCAGGACTGAGCAGTGTTTCATACTGTTGTGCACAGGGTCACTATGAGTCTGTAACAACTTGATGGTACATAACAGCAACAAAAGGACAATTTCATTGAAGATGATGAATAAAAGTAAGTTTACATAAAGGTGAATTCATTTTTATTAGTCCTGCTGTGGAACTATATGACAATGCACTGGACCATTAGGTTAGTTCAAACCCACAAAACCATATACAGGGTCGTTATGAGTCAGAATTGACTTCAGGACACTTAACAACAACAGCAACCAGATAAAAGTTATATGAACTCTTCCTAAGTACAGTATTGCATTTGAGCTGCAGTCATGGAAGCAGCAGTCAGTAAATCAACCAACAAGGTGCATTAGGCAAATCTGCTCTAAAAGGCCTCTTTAAAGTGCCCAAGAGCAAAGATATGAGTTCAAAGGTGTCTGACCCAAACCATGGTAATTTCAGTTGCCTCATATATGTGTGAAAATTAAACAATGAATAAGGAAGATGGTAGAAGAATTGATGCATTTGAGTTATGATGTTGGAGAAAAATATTAAAAGTACCATGGACAACCAGAGGAACAAACACATATGTCTTGGAAGATGGACAGCCAGAATATTCCTTAGAAGCCGGGGTGGCAAGGCTTGCTATCTGATATTTTGAATATGTTGTCAGACTGATCAGTCCCTGGAGAACATCATTTTTGTTAAAGTGGAGAGTCAGCAATAAAGAGGAACACCACCAGTGACATGGATTGGCACAGTGCCAACAATAATGGGCTCAAACCTAACAATACTTTTGAAGGTGGCATAGGACTAGGCAGTTCTTTGTTCTTTTGGGCATAGTGTCACTATGAGTCTGAGCCACTTGACAACACCTTACATCAAGAACAACATATTTGAGGCCAAGACAACATTTTTCCTTCATTTTTACTGTTGTTGTTAAGTGTATTTGAATTAGTTCCAACTCATAGCAACAATTTATAGAATTTCCAAGGATCAGCTAGTGAGTTTGAACTACCAACTTTGCAATTCAAATGATCATGTGGTTCAATGCTTATCCTACAGTCATCTTTAATAGACAGTGTAATTTTATGCACTCGTATTTTTGCAACCTAAAATAAATAATATTATATAAACACCTATTTTTTTATAAAATATATGACTTTGTCATTGTTTTTTATTTACATAAAATCCTATTATCCTTAACTTAGACTAGATATAATCAGAAAACACTTGAAAGGATATTATTTCATGGTAATATGAAGCATGTTATGGGAAAACATTTATTTTCAGAGAAACACATGGATAAAACCTAATCCAAAATGATCGATAAAGAAAATTTATTCCCAGGGTGATCACATTTTCTCCATCTGCTGCATTACATTACAAACTTGCTTAATTTGGTTTTAAAATGTTAGCTAACAGCTGGTCTAAAGGTTTTCATATTTTCTTTGTGTGTGCCAAAATTTATATGTTGCCTTTTAAAATGTGTTCTTTATTTGAAATTAAAAAATAAAGCCATTTGTTATTTCATTATATCATTGATTAAATATATTACATAGTGAATGTTTTTTTGTTTTTTTCTGTGATTAATATAATAAAATGTACTCTAATCCGGACTCTAAATAAGATCAGAATAAAACAACTTATAGAAGAATTCCCATACCTCGAATAAAAACAATATTAAATTTCCCAGCAACAAAATTAATTGCAAAGATATTCAAAATGTACAAAGATTTTCAGGTGAAATTATGATTGTGTGAATTTGATAACTATATTAAAGATTTTTTTTGTTAAAAAATTAGAAATGAAATAAATT
>NW_006408980.1:1072163-1075565 GCF_000296735.1 Chrysochloris asiatica
TCACAAATTTTCAGAATCATGACTCATGGTTGGCACATTAATTTAGTCTTAGACTTTGCAGTTGGTTAGTGCTAAATACATGATGTTAATAGTCTGATAGTATATTTTTTACTATTGTCCTAAATACAAAATATTGGATAACATTATAGTCACTAAACTATTGCTGTTGTGATTGTTGTTAAGTGCTATCAAATCAGTCCTGACCTGTAGTGACCCTGTAATCAAGATTTACTGATAATTACTGGAGGTTGGAATATGAAGTTTGGAAGCAAACAGAAAGGATAATATATATATATGGACCTATTGATAGAAATTATGTTGGAGAATTCATGAAAATATTTTGCAAGACCAATGATTTATTCACTCCAAATACCTTTTGAAACAGCATAAAAGATGACTATAATCATGGATCTTACCAGCTAAAATATGTAGATATCAAATAACTTTATCTGTGGGGAAAGACTAGAGAAGAGATCAATATCATCTGCCAAAACAAGATCATAGGTAGACTGTGGAACGAACTATAATTGGATCAATTGAAGTTTCACACTTTAGCTGAAGAAATTTTTTAACAAGTCCAAGAGAGCCAAAATATGACCTTGAGTATATTCCACTTGAATTTAGGACCATTTCAAGAACAGATTCACTGATAGGAATTAGTTCAATAAAACAGGGTTGCCTTCAGAGAGATCACATCAATGGAATTATAAGACTTATCATATAGGTCACGTATTCTGTTCTCTTTATACTGATGAAAATATAACTCTTATATGGGTAATGCTTTTTTTTTTTTTTCCCCCAGCAAGTATATTGTACTTTCTCCCTGCTGTCATATTATTAGAAGAAGCCAAGTCATAATTAGAAGGGTTTAAAGTGGTCAGATGGTCTTGCAGATGGATTTAGAATACTTGAAGTACTTATTTGGATACTGTTAATGATTCCTTGTGAGGTTCTCCTTTTAATCTTCTTCCATGGCTAACAACCCTTTTGTCACACTCCTTAATGACATTTATAAATATATTAAATCAGGTTTCACTCAAGTTCAGTCCAAAAAGTAACATTCTCTATCTTTGGCTTATCTACATTACTATTCACTGATACTGATTTTGAAGTATAACTCCAATAACAGAATTTTCCTAAAAACATGAAATTGAGGGGAAAAGAAATACTGATAAAATAATACAGGTTGATACAATTTCCCTGGGTGATACCAAAACAGAATACAACATCGTACCGCTAATTACCTATTTACATTTGTAAGTTGTTTCACAGGAATTTGACAAATCTTCTGCATGATGAACACAATCTTCCTTAAGAAACTGGTGGCAACACCACTTGATGATAGAAAAAGAAATGAATTCAGGCATGGTATTGTCCCTGCAAGGAATAGAAACAATTTATTAATAACATGTGCAAAGATTATAAGCTGTTTAGTACTTTTTTCAAAAGTGCTGCTATGAGGATTGTATTCACCCAAAAGATTAGTTTAGTCCTATCCCTATAAATTTAATATGACTTGGAAATTATATCTTTGTGGTAGTACCTCAACTTCACAATCAACATTCATGGAAGCAACAGTCAATACATCAGACTACCTATTGCTAGGCAAATCCGCTGCACAAGATCTCTTTAAAGTGTTAAAAAGCAAAGATAACAGTTTGAGGACTAAAGGTGACAGTGACCCAATTCATGATATTCTCATTTACCTCATATCCATGCTAAATTTGGACAATGAATATGTAAACTCATGGAAGAATTAGAACATTAACTATGGTTTTGGCATGTTATCATGAGGGAAAAGTTCTTAGAGAAGTACATTGTGCTTATTAAAGTGGAGAGTCAGAGAAAAAAGAAAGACCCTCAAGGAAATGAACTGACACAGTGGCAGCAGCAGTGGGTTTAGAATGGCTTAGGCCCACAGCTTCTCATTGTTTGGCATAGTCGCTATGAGTTATAACAAACTGAATGGCACCAAAAAACAGCAACAACAATAAGGTTTTGAAATAACAATTTTCTGGAGATGTGAACAATTCTCTTTTAGAATTAATAGTTAATAAAGAATAAATCCATTGCCATTGATTCTGTTCTGACTCATAGGGACACTGTGTAGTGTTTCAACAACTATAAATCTTTAAAGGCGAGAAAGTTTTCTCTTTCTCTTGTGGATAATTTGAAATTGTTGACCTTGCTCTTAGTAGTCCAGTGTATAAGTCACTATGCCATGAGGGGCCCTTTCGATAACAGTTATCTGGTAAGGTGGAGGGTCAGAGAAAAAGAGAAAGGCATCCTACGAGATGGATTGGCAAAGTGGCAGCATCAATGGGTTGAAACATGGCAAAAATTGTGAGGTTGGCCCAGGATTGACCAGTGTTTTGTTCTATTGTGCATATGGTTGTTATGAGTCGCTACTGACTCAATGGCACCTAACAACAACAATTTGTGTTAAAATGGGCCTCTGGGTAAATACCATGTGAGGTCATGCTACAATTTATAGGAATTTTATGCAATTTTAATGAACAGAATCTGGAACCAAGGGACAAAAAAAAAAAAAAAATCCAACTTTCAGATAAATATATGTATGACAATATATGAGGACTCTTGGGTGTGGCACTGTAGGATAAAGACTCTACCTCAAGGCCAATTTGAACTGCATGGTTAGCAGTTGAAACTCTTGAGCCACTCCTTGGAAACCGCATATAAAGAAATTTGTATCAAAGTAATGGCTCATACAGGTGCAGAGAAGCATGGGCAAAGATGACAAACTCTGTTTAGTACTTTATTCAAAAGTGTTGCTATGGGAATGGTAGCCACCCAAAAGATAAGTTCTAGTCCTTTCCTTATGAAATTAACCTTACTGCGATCCCAAGTCTGGGTCAGCTGAACTAAAACCAGCACTTCAGGATGGAGGCAGGTCAGTCAGCTGTCAGGCAAGACCAACAGACAGGTGTGGTAGGCAGGCATGCAGGCAGGTAATAAAGAAGGTCACTGGCTCAAGTCCAAATAAATGGACGTCAAAGAAGGAGCCAGGTGCAGTGTCCAGACTCAGAAGAGAGCAAGCAAATTTTGCCTGAGTGTACAATCTATCTGAAGCAAGCCACACACCTGGGGACCTTTCTGTTGATTTGCTGCCCATAACAGACCTCATCATAGAGTTGATTACATTATTAATATAATTCATAATTAATATAATCTCATTATGGGGATAATTACATCTCAACTGGCAAATGAGTGAGAACTTGGTCCAATTAAGCTAGCCCAAAACCTTAACTATTACATTAACTCTGTTAAGAGTCTTTCACACCTGAATTATATTATCCCACCAATTTCTTCTCCTACCTTTTATTACATAGAGCCATCAAGAAAAGAGCCATTTAATGGAAGTTACAAAGGATAATTCTTCAA
>NW_006408980.1:1075665-1077585 GCF_000296735.1 Chrysochloris asiatica
ACCACACAATGTTATATATAATTTGATTTGAACCACATTGTCAAATGTAATTTTATAGTCAATAAAACACAGGTAAACATTATTTTCTGGTATTCTCTGATTTCATCTAAGGTCTATCTGACATCAATAAGTATATTGCTCAATACATGATATTTTCTGCATTCAGCTTTAATTTACATCGTTTTCCTGTCAATTTACAACTGCAACTACTTTTAAATTATTTTCTTAAAGTTTCATCCTTCCACATACTGATTCAATTGGTATGCTGAGCAAATAATATGCCAAGCTGGACTATATGAAGAATAGAACATCAAGATTAGAAGATTCACTAAGAACATCCAACATGCTATCACTAAGAACATTAAACTAAGAACAACATGTTCACTAAGAACATCCAACATGTATCCAAACAACTTTGCTTGCTGAAAATGAAGAGGACTTGAAATATTTATGGGTAAAGAATAATGACCCCAGCCTTTAATATGGATTACGTCTCTACATTAAAACAAACAAATATACAAAAACCTTCAAACTTATCCAATAAGCTCCATCATGATAAACAAATAAAATATTGTAGTTGTCTAGGATTTCCTTTTATTGGATCCTTAGTCAGTGCCTCGGAAGCAGCAATGAAAAATCAAATAAAGCATCACAGTCAGTAAATCTGCTGTAAAAAAACTATTTAAATTGTATAAAATTAAAGATGTTATTTTGAGATCTAAGGTGCTTCTCATCTAAGCCATGGTATTTTTAACTGCCAAACACACGTGTAAAACTGGAAATTGAATAAAGAAGAACAAAGAAGAAATGATACCTGTGAATTTTGACATGGACTGCCAGAAGAACAAATTTGTCTTGGGAGAAATAAAGCTAGACTGCTCCTTTGAAGTGAGGATGGCAACACTTTCTTTTACACTCTTTGAAGACGTTATAAGGAGGGACCAGTACCTGAAGAAGGATAACATGCTTAATAAAATAGAGAGTCAATGATAAAAAGGAAGGCCTTAAAATAAATGGGATGACGTACGAATGCAGCAATGGGCTCAAACATAGCAATGGTTGTGAGAATGGCCCAGGAACAGACAGTATTTCATTCTTTTGTACACTAGTATGCAATAAGTCAGAACCAACTGGATGCCATGTATTAATAAAGATTTGTAAACCAAGGAATGCGTGGGTCTAGCAGAAGCTAGAAGAGCTAATGAAGGAGTTTTCCATAATGCCTTAAGAGCATGAATAATACTGCCAACACCCTAAACTGGAATTTCTAGAACTATGATAGAATCAATGCATGATGTTAGAAGATAACTTGAATAGAAAATAAAGTAAAATATGCATTTTTAAAACATTAGTGTCCATATATACACATTTTGGGAATTCTGGTGTGAAACTTTAAGGTAAGCACTGGATGGCTAATCACAAGGTTGGTGGTTAAGACATACTACCCACTCTTCAGTAACGTATTATGAGATACTTTTCATTGACAAAAAGAAATACTGAGATATGAAACCAGTTGAATGAATTTCCAAAAAAGTTGCACTAATTGAAAGAAAGTCCATCCTAAATTAATACATACTCTATAATTCCATTTGTATAGAATTCCTCAATATCTATGAGTAGAGTGGTTGTCAAGGATTAAGAAAAAGAGAAGGGGAGGTGCTTAAACAAAGTGAGGACCATGTCTGACTTACTCTGACTTCATCAGGGGGAAAGATAATGAAACTCAAAATCATCCCAAGGCTGATTCCTATGAAGCTCAGGTCAGACATGCTTCCACCTTACAGCATTCTTTACCCTGTTCAGATACCAAACATTCCTTCAACAACACTCTACTTCATATCTGGGTTCAATAATTCATTACAATAGCCACACAGACCTCATAACAATACTCACAATCATGGGACTTATTCAATAAGCGAA
>NW_006408980.1:1080740-1089397 GCF_000296735.1 Chrysochloris asiatica
AGGGTACTAAGAAGACTTTGGGGAAAAAAAGCCACATGAAGTAAACTAAAAGTATTTCAGTGGGAAACAGGGAAGTGTGGATATTGCTATAAAATTTTAACATGAGGGATCCTTGTGGGGAAGTGCATGTTCTCTATCTTTGCTGAATTAATATAAATATCCTGGTTGTGAAATTTCACAAGATGGTACCATTTTGTGACTAATTGGTGCATACAACTAAATGGTGCACGAGTTATCTTTATTATTATTTTAACAGCACGAAAATCTATGATTATTTAAAAAGCTTAACTAAGGAAAAATAAAATTTAATTTTGGAATGTTGGAATAATCATCATTGTAGTAATGTAATAAAAATGTAGGCAAGAACAATGTAAACAATTGCTTAAGAAACACAGGAGAGTGATTCTTAGTTTTGGAGATTAGAAAAACAAAGAAAAACGCAATAGTATTGCTAGAAGGTATTCTTATGGAGATAAAAAATACATATTGTTTTCAATGTCCCAGTCAAGTAGAAGTACTTGACTGCTTTCTTGGTGATAGTATTAATAGAAATAATTCCAAGAAAGTAAACATTATTCCCTACGGATACATCCAGAAAATTATTATAATAATAGAGTTTACTGTCCATAAGGAAAAAATTGGAAATATAGTTTACTGTTGAAAATACGAGATTGCTTTGTTTTATAAAAGCAAACTAGATTTAAATGGCAAATAAAAATAACTGGAAGTATCATTTGAGAGAAAGCAGGTAAAAAAGAATGTGATAAAAAATAAAACTCATAAAGCCAAGTGTGTAATACGTATATTCATCAACAATTTCTGATTGCATCAATCGTATTCCCTTCAGAAATTTCCAAGCATCTGCCAAACTTGCAATGATGAAGAAAACTCACTGATTGTGGCAAGTGAGAACTACAGTAAATACAGTGTTTTAATCAGAGATTAGTATGAGTCTTATGATGTAAAATGAGTCATCAAATGCATAAAAACTAAAGGATAGGCACATAGGTTATATGGGTCATCTGCTGAAAAATATAGATTTATTTTCTTTTTCAAAGATGCATATTTTTAAAGATTTATCATTGCATTACATTTTATGTTTTTGTATGACTGTATGCATGCACAAACCCTTATAGATATTTTTAAATAAATATTTTCGAACTTAAAAATCAATAGTTTGTCAATTTAGCCTTGTTAAAATAACATGTTATTCAGTTTTGATAATTAAGATGGCTAACAACAAAATATTTGTTATATTTATGTAATACTAAAAGACCAAACGTTTTTATAGTGGGCTTAAAAAAAACTAATTCATATTTAAATGTTATGTTAATTGGTATGTAGTTTAATACACACTGTGGAGCTGTGGGTTGATGCACTGGACTGCAAAGTCGATTTGAACAGCAAGGCCAGTAGTTCAAGTCACCAGCAGATCCTCAGAAACCCTATACAGGGTCATTATGGCACTAAACTTGACTTCACTAAACAACAACAGCAACATATACCTAGAGATACACATGCAATGTAAATATGATATATACATATGTACACACAAAAGATGCACTTAAAAATTTGGTGTTAAAGTCATCCATTGTTTTTCCAAAATGACAGTGTAAATTTCTACAATTCAAGAAAATCAGGAGCATAATACTTTCTGCAATGCTATTGTTATTAGGTGCCATCAAGTTGGTTCACACTAATAGTGATCCTATGCACAACAGAGCTCAGTCTTGAAAAATTCTCACAATTTTTGTTATGATTGAGCCCAGTGTTGTTGTCATTGTGTCAGTTCATCTCACTAAGTCTTCCTCTTGTCAGTTTCTCTTCACTATACCAAGCATAATGTTCTTCTCCAGAGATTGATCCCTTCTGACACCATGTCCAAAGTATGCAAGATGAAGTCCTCCCATCCTCATTTATAAGGAGCCTTCTGGCTGTACTTCTACCAAGACAGAACTTTCTTTATCTCTCAGTCCATAGTACTTTCAATATTCCTCGCCAACACCATAATGCAAATGTGATCAATTCTTCTATGGTCTTCCTTATTCATTATCTAAATTTCACATACATATGATATTATTGAAACTACTATGACTTGGGTCAGATGCACCTTAATACTCAAACTGACATATTTGCTCTTGAACAATATAAAGAGTTCTTCTGTGGTAGATTTACCTAGTACAATACGTCATTTGATTTCTTGACTGCTCCTACCATGTGTAAGGAGCTCTGGTAGCGTATTCTTTTTGAATAAGGCTGCTAGCCTCAGGGTTAGCAGTTTAAAGTTATCAGATCCTCCGTGGGAGAAAGATGAAGCTTTCTGCTCCCATAAAAATGATAGCCTTGGGAGAACCTATGTAGAGTTGTTATGAGTCAGAACCAAATCCATGGTACACCACCACCACCTAGCTGAGTGTTGATTGTGGATCCAAGTAAAATGAAGTCTTTGACTATTTCAATCTTTTCTCCATTGGTCCAATTGTGAAGATCTTCATTTTCTCTATATTGTGCTGCAATCCATACTGAAAGGTTTTAGTCTTTGATCTCCATCAATAAGTATTTTAAGTCTCCTCTTCTTCCAGGAACTAAGGCTGTGTCATTTGTATATCATACACTGTTAATAAGTCTGCCTCCAATCCTGATGTCATGTAATTCAGCTTCTCTGATCATTTGCTTGCATACAGATTGAACAAAAATGGTGAAAGGATACAACTCTGGCACACACCTATCTATCATAGATCACTGCCCAGCTGAACTTATATGCATAGTGTGCACTGAAAATGTTGCCGATGTTTTCTTTTTTCTGTGTTGCTGGGCTATTAACTTAGTGAGGCCCTTTTTAGTTTCAGCAATTCCTCAATCGCTAGTACAAGTACAATGAGATTGTTACATTTGAATCTAGTTTAGTTGCAATACAATAACAGTCTGAACTTGTCCCCCAGTTTTTACTATTGATTTCACTGATACTTAAAATTTCTATTATGTCTCAATGTAACCACCTACTCTGACGATAGCCATAAAAAAAGCTTTCCCTTGTCAAAACTGGTTATTGAGTTTATTATACATTAAGTTGCATTGCTTTTTTATTGGGGTGAATAAAATCCTGTTTGCTGTGCTTAAAAAGAATAAACCATATTTTCTGTCAATATGTTCTGTTATTATTAAACATGTTCTTCACAAAATTAGTTAACCTAGTAAACATGCTTTTCCCATGACACATAAGCATATGGCTATCTTGTTCAAGGGGAATAAATATCTATTCTACCCAGTTTCATAAACATGTTGGATAATTCCAAAATATTTGTATTAGAATGATAAAAAATAATATAGCTTTTTAACAATTGAAACAAATATGTTTAATAGAATATTGAAATGGTTATATAAATCTAACAGTATTTTTGTTATTGCTAATTTTTAATTACCTTAGAAAATAAACTGAATTCTAATTGCTTTACACTGTATATAATGTTAAGGGGATGTATGGGATAAGACTGAAGACTGGGAAGTAGCAAAGAAGCCAACTTTGAACTATGTAATTTTGATAGGGAATGTTTCTATATCAAAACTTAAAGCAGGAATGTAGCTTTATCTTCCATACTTTTTTTTTTACACCTCATTATGCACTTGATTTAAATTCAGCACTTTTCAATATCTCTAAGTATTCAATCTGTAAAAAAGTATACCAAGCCTAGGATAACAGCTGTTTTGTTTTGTTTTTTTTCTTCTTCATGCTCTGTAATATTCTTGGTACCATTTCACTTCTCTAACACAGTAGCTTAAATTTTAAGAATTAATCAAATTAATTGAAAAATATCAAAATATCAAAAATTTGAATAATTATTTTTTTAATTAATCAGAATATTTTGGTAATCAAGGGGCTGTTGTTGTTAGGTGCCCTTGGGTCAGTACCAACTCACAGTGAACTAATGTATAACAGAATGAAATAATGTCCAGTCCTGTGCCAATCTACCAATCATTGCCATGCTTCAGCCTATTGCTGCTACCACTCTGTCAATCCATTTCATTGGGGATGCTCTTCCTTAATGGCTTATAATGACTTTCAATTTTTGTTGTTTTGAGGTACTGTTAGGAAACTGGAAATACTCAGTAATTCTCATGCTGAGAGACTTGAAGCAATCTAACAGTTTCATTACAATAATGAATAATTTCATGGAAAATAAATATTGAATGACACAGGATATATCTATGCTTAATAAATTTTACTTACCTTGTATCTGCCTAAGCCTCTTGTATTTCTAACTGTCCTTTAGGACAGTTAGGACCATTCCAGGAGCAACATTTCAACCATTATATCCTGACATCAAAAAGTCAGTTAAGGACACATTAGTTGCTACTGTGTATGTTGGGTGACCTAGATCTGGTACCAGCCGGTTATGTGACTCTAGCTGCCTGCTTTTCTTAAGTATTTAGCAAGCTGATAGTTTTCCTAATAAGGGAACATCTTAAATAGGAAGGTAGTTCTTATCTTAACACTAATCTCTAAGAAGATGGCTAATTTGTTAACCAAATTACCTAAAGGAAATGAAAGATGGTGACTTGAGTCACACTATTTAGTATGGAAGGAACTCTAGCTATATCTCATTTTAATCCTGCCCCATCAATATAAGACAACTCACTCCAAAATGGGATTGTAGTTACAGTTATAGAGGCTAAAATTTATGTTGTACAACAAAATGGAGGACTATGGCTAGAAGGGCCATATTAAATAGTTAACTGCACCATAGGACCACAAGGTTTGTGTCCTAAAAATGTCTGAAAAGAGAAGTAGGTTTTATATAATGGGTATTTTACAACTACTTTTTGCCATCTTTCCCTTTTTTATTCAAGCATTTGTTCAATAATATTTGAGGCATATTTAGAGAGATTTTAACTCTTACTTACTGTAGACCATTTTATTTTAGATAATTCATTATATACAATGGAAACTGTATGAAAGTCACTGTAGGCTTTAATTTTATTTTGACACTATAACATCTATAAAACAAAATATTAAATTTTATTAATATGTTAAAACAAAGTTAATCACTCCCCTCCTTATGCTACAAAACATCCACCTTTACATTTCCAACCCTCCCAGTAAGTCCTGATAACCATTATTCACCATTGTACCACAAGGGACCTATTCCAGTCTCCTTTCATTAGCTCACCCAGACAGATTGGATACTACTCAGTGGAGATTCTACCTTCCTCCATGCCCTCTGGATCTAGGCTCCCTAATGAAAGCTTGTAAGCCAGTTACTTCTTGCCTTTGTAGCCCCCTAGAACCATCAAGGGAGAAGAGTGGAGTGTGAGACCCTACCCAAAGAAGCAGTGATGCCAGAGATGGAGGCAGAAACAGTAGCATGGAGGGATGGAGTGGCTGGGGACTCTAGACCCAGAGAGGGAGATGGACTGTGTGCTGATGACGGGGGGGGGGGGGGTGGGGGGGGGGGAAGCAACCTTGCAGGGTATACCCTTTAGTTGGTTGATAATGCATGGAGAGGATTGTAACATGACAATGAAATGATATATGATAGGATGAATGCAAAGCTAATGTTTCTGTTACAAATCATCAACAGGGCCAGGAGAAGTAGTGAAACTTAGATCACAACCTCATGTGTGAAATGAGTATCAAATATTTTGGTGGAGATTTTATCACACAATTTTAGTTATGCTCTTAGTATAATTTCCAATGTGCTTCTAACAATATGATAGATGTTTTATAAGTAACTCACTATTACAGTTATTAATCATATTTATATAAAGCAATAAACATTTGCAAATTGTGTTTTAAAATATATCAATTTTGATGGTGATAGATATTTTATTGTGTTGTAATTTAAAGATATACATATCTCTAAATTTTGGCTCTCATAGACTTGTTTTCATTTTATTCAGCTTCAGTTTGAATTTGCATATGAGTAATTGATGTTCTCTTCCACAGTCTGCTCCTGGCCTTGTTTTCACTGATGATATGGAGCTTTTAGATCATCTCTTTCGGCAGATGTAGTCAATTTGATTTCTATGTATTCCATATGGCGAGGTCAATGTGTATAGTCATCTCTTATGCTGTCTAAGAAAGATATTTAAAATGAACAAATCATTGATTTTGCAGAATTCTATCATGCTATCTCCAGCATCATTTCTATCAACAAGGCCATATTTTCCAAATACTGATCCTTCCTCTTTGCTTCCAACCTTTGCATCCCAATCACCAGTAATGATCAATGCACCTTGATTGAATGTTTGATTAATTTCAGATTGAAGAAGTTGGTAGAATTCTTCTATTTCATCCTCAGTGGAATAGTGTTTGGTGCATAAATTTGAATAATAGTAGTATTAACTGGGCTTCCCTGTAGGTATGTGGATATTATCCTATCACAGACAGTGTTATACCTCATGACTGATCTGGATATGTTCTTTTTGACAATGAAGGCAACACCATTCATCTTCTAATTTGTCTTCCCAGCATAGTAAACCATGTGGTTGCCACATTCAAAATAGCCAATAACACTCTATTTCAGCTCACTAATGCCTAAGATATCGATGTTTGTGCATTCCATTTCATTTTTGACAATTTATAATTTTCCTAGATTCATATTTTGTACATTCCATATTCTGATTTTCAGTGGATGTTTATAGTTGTTTATCTTCATCTTGAGATGTGCCCCATCAGCAAATGAAGATCCTACATGCTTTTCTCCAATGGGTTTTACTCCATTCGCAACATCACGGTCAACTGTACTTTGAAGAGGCAACTCTTCCCCACTTGCATTTTGAGTGTCTTCCAACCTGAGTGGCTCCTTTTCCAGCACTATATCTGACAGTGTTTCTCTGCTATTCATAAAGTTTTCAGTGACTAAATATTCGGAAGTAGTTCATCACTCCTTTGCTATGGATTGCATCTCAATGTAAAGAAAACAAAAATCCTCACCACCAGACCAATAAAAAACAGTCTTATCAATGGAGAAAAATTTGAAGTTCTCAGATACTTCATTCTTTTGGGATCAAGTATGAACATTCATGGAAGTAGCAGTCAAGAAATCAAACAATGTATTGCATTAGGCAAATCTGCTGCACAAGAACTTTTTAAAATGTTGAAGAACAATGATGTCATCTTGAAGACTAAGGTACACCTGACCCAAGCCATGGTATTTTCATTAACCTCATATGATTGCAAATACTGGAGAGTGAATAAGGAAGATCATAGAAGAATTGATGCTTTTGACTTATGGTGTTGGAGGAGAATATTGAAAGTGCCATGGACTACCAAAAGAACAAACAAATCTGTATTGGAATAAGTGCAGTCATAGTGCTCCTTGGAGGCCAGAATGGCCAAATTTTGTCTCTCATACTTCAGACATGTTGTCAAGAGGGACCAGTCACTGGAAAAGGATCTCATATTTGGTAAGGTGGAGGGTCACAGAAAAAGAGGAAGACCCTCAGCGAAATGGAGTGGCAAAGTGGCAGCATCAATGCGCTCAAGTGTGGCAAAAATTGTGAGGTTGACCGAGGATCGGGCAGTGTTTCATTCTGTTGTACATAGGGTCACTATGATTCAGTACCGACTCAATGGAACCTAACAACAACAAGAGTATAATTAATCTCTGTGCAATTGAGGTGTATTTTATTTTTGTTATTCTCAGAGACTAGATAAAGTATCCTAACTTATAAGTTCTTTAAAAGAGGAACTAATCCATAAAATTTAAAGAAAACATTTGCGAAATTGCATTTTTCTTTATCTTAATGATTACCACCACAGGCTTATATACATCATCATAGTTATAAGTACCTAAACTTTTTAAAGCCCATTTAGACTCGTTTAGTAATATGCATACTGAGTGAGTACAATGTGCACTGAATGTTCTATGAATTAGAAATCAGTGTTGCAAAAATTGTGCTAAAAAAATAAGCAGTCATAGGAACAGCTGGAAAACAATTATGCTTATCCAGCCTTACGAAATGTAGTTTAAAAAGAAAGAAATGAAGAAAACACTATTCATAATTTCTTTTAGACACAAAGGAATCATAAAAAATGCTTCCCAGAAGACTAGTGTACTCAATTCTTCCTATTGCTAAAGAATAGTTTCAGAAAATGTTTGCAAGAATATAATAACATGACTTGTCAAAATTGGACTGTTTTTAGTTCTTATAATTTAGAAAAAAAGTAAAGTACTTGTTCCTAAATGCAGAACAAAATTAAAGTTATAATTATACAAAAGACTACACAGTGGCAGCTGCAAAATCTCTTATATTATTCCCCAACTTTAATTCCCAGAATTAATCCTGATCTTATTGACTGCTTTATTAGTTGCTGTAAATAGCAAAGTAAAGTGTGTTTATGGGAGTAAGTTGGAGGCATCTGACAAATAGGATAACAAATGGCATTATGATAATATATTCTCTATATACTGAATGCTATAGTAAAATCCCAAGTGTATGAAAAATCATATCAAGTGGTCAAGCGAATTAATAAAGATAACAAAACATAATGAATTTTATAATTAAACCTGAATATATATGAAGTAGCACTGGTTGCATAATGGTTACAAATTGGGCTGCTAATCTCAAGGTCAGCAGTTCAAAACTACCAGCTGTTCCATAGGAGAAATATGAGGCTTTCTGCTCCCATAAAGATTTACGACCACAGAAACCCT
>NW_006408980.1:1089497-1092920 GCF_000296735.1 Chrysochloris asiatica
TCCAACACAGATTGTTTGTTGTTATAGCTGTCCATTTTATTTAAAATGGTTTATCCAACACCATAACAAAAATGCTTTAATTTTTCTATAGTTGTTGTTGTTAGGTGCCATCGAGTTGGTACCGACCCATAGTGATCTTATGCACTGCAGAAGAAAACACTGCCTGATTCTGGGCCAACCTCACTATTGTTGCCAAACTTGAGTCCATCAATGCTGCCACTTGGCCAATCCATCTCCCTCGGAGTCTTCCTCGTTTTCTCTGACCGTCCACCTTACCAAACATGATATCCTTCTCCAGTTACTGGTCCCTCCTGACAATATGTCCGTAGTATGAGAGACAAAGTTTGGCCATCCTGGCCTCCAAGGAGCACTCTGGCTGCACTTCTTCCAACACAGATCTATTGGTTCATTTGGCAGTCCATGGCACTTTCCATATTCTCCTCCAACACCATAACTCCATGATCTGGGTCAGTCGTACCTTAGTATTCAAGCTGACATCTTTGCTCTTCAACAATTTAAAAAGGAGATTATGTTCAATAATGATGTATTTGTCTTTTTCAAAAATTGATTGAAATAGATTCTGCATTCAGAGTGTGGATAATTTTTAACTTACCCTCTTCATGTAAGTTTACAAGGGATAATGAACATCTGTTTTGTTTTTTTCATTATTATTACTATTTGTTAGGAAACACATAGTTGGATCCATGTATTGTTCTTTTCCCCCTTTCTCTTAATTATTTTATCATTACTTTCCTGGTGTTACATCAACTTTTACTGCCCTTCAGCTCTACAATGTTAATTGTGCTACAACCATTGATTATGGATTTTCAGAAAAATGTATTTATTCATACAACCTGTGCTATTCTAATATATTATATTTTACTAATCATACATTTAATTGTTAATTATTTCTACTTTGACTTCTCAGTCACACACCTTACTACACCTCTTTGTAGTAGATGTTTTGGATACATTTCTAACGTACAATTCACCTTTTCCTTTTGTGCTGAAAACTTTCAGATCTGGAAGGGCTCAAAGTTAATCTTAGCTAATCATTATAATTCACACCAATATCACTAGGGAATTTAAGATGTCAACCTAATCCATGATGTGCAATAAATTTCATATGTTAATTGTCAAATTTTTAGTTATAATTCTCAATATTTGCAATTTTTTAGATGCCAACAATTTACTTTCTCTTTTTCTCTGACCCTCCACCCTACCCCCCAAAACAGAGGAAGACCCCCAATGAGATGGATCAGCCAGGTGGCATCATGGATGGACTCAAGTGTGGCAGCGGTAGTGAGGTTGGCCCAGGATCGGACATTGTTTCATTCTGCTGTGCATGGGGTCACTATGAGTTGGTTCCGACTCGATGGCACCTGACAACAACAACAACAACACAATTTACTACCATTTTTATCGTATTTTCAGGCAACATTTAGTCAGTTCCAACTCATAGCGACCCTATGCACAACAAAACGAAATACTGTCTGCTCCCACTGCATCCTCACAACTGATGTTATTTTTGAGATGATTGGTGCTGCCACTGTATCAATCCATCTAGTTAGGGGTCTTCCTCTTTTCCATAGCTTCTCTATTTTACTAAGCATGATGTTCATTTTCAGGGATTGATCCCTCCTTACAGAATATAAAAAGTATTAGAGACAAAGTCATGCTACTGTAGCTTCCAGGGAGCCTTCTTGCTCTACGTCTTCTGACATAGATCTGTTGTTCTGGCAGTCCAAGATATTTTTAACATTCTTACCCAAAGCTATAGTTAAATATACTGATTTGTCTTTTGTCATCCTTATTCACTCTCTACATTTTACATTCATATGAGATGACTGAAAATACAATAGCTTGGCTCAGGCTCAAACTTAAGTCTTCAAACTGACATATTTACTCTTTAACACTTCATAAAGGTTGAATAAAAACTCTATGGAGCAATTCTATTCTGGTTTACATGGAATGCGATATCCATGACTCGAAATTGACTCAACAGTAGTATGTGTTTAGAAGCTCACCAGTTTTCACCATTTCTACCATTTTCAATTTGAGGAAACAAACTTATTTTATTACTCTTAATTTGATTAATGTATTATCTTGGCTTTGGTTGCTTCTAATCTATCTTCTAATCTATTCTTAGCACAAAAGGCCAAATTATCATTTAATAATTTGGGTAATATGATCTCTCATTCTACTTTTCAGAACTATTTGATTTTTTTTGGATTAAATTCATAATAAACACTAAAATAATCTTAATATTCTATCACTGACTACATTGTACTTCAAGATATATCTTGAAATGTTGTTTTTATGATGAATATGATGCCAATTATCTTCAATATTTTATTACCAGAAAAATAAACCATGTGATTGACAAATTCAAAGTGGCAAATATCAGTCCATTTCAGCTCACTAATGCCTAGGGTATCAATCTTTATGCGTTTCATTTCATTTTTGACAAAGTCCAATTTTCCTATATTCATAATTCTTACATTCCATGCTCCAATTATTATGAGATATTTACAGCCCTTTCTTTGTATTTTGAGTTGTGTTACCCAAAACTTTACTCCATTCGATTTAGCATGATCAACTATATTTGAAGAAACAGCTCTTCACCAATAATATTTTGACTGCCTTCCAACCTGAGAACCTCATCTTCTCAGGGTATATATGACGATATTCTGGTGCTACTCATCATATTTCAACAGTAATATGCGTGTTATTTGAGAGTGTTCCAGTGATATTCATGAGGTATTGACTAGACATTAACAAGTAGTCTACTTCTTCTTCTTCCTAGCATGCCTTGCTCTGGAAGCTCAGTTGAAACCTGTCCACCATGGGTTGTACCCTGCTCACATTTAATATACTGGAGATGTAGTTCAAGCATCATAGCAACAAATTACCCACCACAGTATGTCAAACTGACAGAAGTGTGGCGAAATAGGGAACGGTTTGGGATAAATCCTGATCTCTGCTTATCAGAGTAAGGATTAGATATGTGAGTTGGGTACTGGACCTATAACCTCAAATTCAAAGTTCATGCCTTCTAGGCACTCCATTAGTGAAAGATGAAACTGTTTGCTCCCATGAAGATTTACTCTCAGAAACAATATGTAGGATTTCTTTGAGTCAGAATAAACTCGATGGAAATGGGTTTGGGCTTGGGTTTGGTTTTGATAACCTGGAAAAGTTACCATGAGTCTCCTTTATTGGATTATATTTTCTACATTTATAAAATACATGTTCAAAAATTGAGAAAAAAATAACAATCTATGAAATATAAGGCCGTGGAACGAGAGATATCATTGCTGATGTCTGATGCATCTTGGCTGAAAGCAGAGAATATCAGAAAGATGTTTACCTGTGCTTTATTGACTATGCAAAGGCTTTTGATTGTGTGGATCATAACAAGCT
>NW_006408980.1:1093417-1110492 GCF_000296735.1 Chrysochloris asiatica
ATTGCATTAGGCAAATCTGCTGCACAGGAACTTTTTAAAGTGTTGAAGAGCAAAGCTGTCAGCTTGAGAACTAAGGTGCACCTGATCCAAGCCATGGTATTTTCAATAACCTCATATGCATGTGAAAGCTGGACAGTGAATAAAGAAGACCGTAGAAGAATTACTGTCTTTGAATTATGGTGTTGGAGGAGAATATTGAAAGTGCAATGGGCTGCCAAAAGAACCAATAGATCTGTTTTGTAAGAAGTGCAGCAAGACTGCTCCTTAGAGGCCAAGATGACCAAACTTTGTGTCTCATAATTTGGACATATTGTCAGGAGGGAACAGTCACTGGAGAAGGATAACATGTTTGGTTAGATGGAGGGTCAGAAAAAAGAGGAAGACCCCCAATGAGATGGATTGGCCAGGTGGCAACATTGATGGACTCAAGTGTGGCAACAGTAGTGAGGTTGTCCCAGGATTGGACATTGTTTCATTCTGCTGTGCATAAGGTCACTATGAGTCAGTGCCAACTCAATGGCACGTAAGAACAACAATGAACTATAAGATCAATATGGTTATCTTTTGGATTCTTTTAATTTATATAATTTAAATGACTGCACATCAAATAGAAATGAAATATCCAGTGCATGCTTTCAATGACACGTGAACTTCAATATGAATTTTGAAACATGACTCCTTTGTTCATATACATACTTTTCTTAATTAAAAAAATGCTATAAATAATCATGCTGAGTGTAGTTTTTCTTGGCAAAGAAAGCATGATATTCTCTCATGATGCTTTGAAACTCCCTTCATTAAATGAACAAACCATTACTGAGCATCTACTTATACCAAGAAGTGCAGTTGTATGAGCTTACAATGAGACATTAAGAGATAAAGATACAAAGATCCATTTCATTTTGACTAAAATAATCCTTTATACAAACAAGAGGAGTTAGAAATAAACTAACTTAATTCCTACTACAATCCAAAGAGAAGTCCTGCTGTGTAGGATAAACACTGGACTCTAAGCACACTCATGAACATTTATGAGCCATCCACTTCATACCTTTATTGTTCCCCATTTTATATAGCGCATCTATATTAACCCAGTTCTCAGAGGAGACACATATGTTCCTTGAGCTAAAGAATCTTCTGTTCCTGTTTGAATTTTTGGCTTCTGCATTCATAAGCAAATTCCAGTTCAGAATAATCTATCATAATGCATCAGTTTACAATAGCTGAAATACCTTTCTTCATTTGGTTGGGTTCTGCTAAGTTCACAGCTATATTTCCTTGCTAGGTTAAAGGAGTACCAGCTGCAGATTTGAGCGTCCACACATTCTTCCCTTCATTCTGGTCCCTTCATTCACTACCTTTCAGCCATAGTCTGTATGGACTAGGTTATTACCCATAAACTCAGCAGGATGTACAACTCCTTAAATTTCTGTCCAGCCAGACCTTCCTCTCCACTCTGAACTCATCAATTCCTTGCTGTATTCTCCCCAACCTTCACTTAGTAAGTGGACTCGGAGAGCACAGCAGGCTGTCTTCTTTCTGGCTCCCTTTAACTTTTACTCTTAGGATGGAATTTTCTCAATGGGCACAGATTTTCCCTGCCTGCTGCATTCAACAGAAAAATGCTTGAAATTTAAAATGCCAGACATTTTTATTTTGTAAGCCTTTCCTTTCATGTTCTCTAAGCAGTTCTGGGTGGGGTTCAAATTTCCCCTAAGCACAATTCTATATACCTTATTCTATACACAGGCTACTTGTTTAAAATAAATCTTATTTCTTCTAGACTGTTCCTAAATCCCCTTATAGCATATTCAATCAAGTATAGATTGAAGATAGACTTACAAGGTCTCTCTAATCAAGATTCCAGTATTCATTCCTATCACACACGTGTATATGACCTTAGACATTTGGAAGGGTAGATCCAGTAACACCTGTTCTCAATTAGCCATACTGTTTCTCTGGCCTGGCTTTTGCCACAGGAGATTCCAGTAGCAGCTTTTCTACACTGCAGCATAATCTCTTGCCTCCCTTACTCCCTTACAGTTAATTTCCAAAATAAACTTCTAAGAATTAACTTTTCTACTTCCATGTCCCTTTGTTTTTTCTCTTACAAAACCCCATAACTGCATAAGTCTGGATTCATTGCAACAAACCTGTCTTCTGACACCAACTGCTAAGATATGATAATGGCACCAGCCATCCCTACCATGACACTCTTTACTTCCTGTCTGGATTCCATAGTCCTTTGCAATGGCCACACAGAACTCAGTCATCATACTCACAGTTATGTGGTTTATTTGGGAAGTTAACAGGATACAAAATAAGATCAGAAAATGCTCAGAGGACAGTTCAAATAAGCTGCTGATAAATGCTCATATGATATATAGTTCAACTGTAAACCTTAGTCTGAAGGTATTGATGCTAGCTCTGTGAGTCAGTAATCCTAGCTACCCCACTTAAGTGCCTAGAGGCACCCTACTCTGTAGGTAACCTTCCTGCTCAAAGTCATCTAATTTTACTTGCTCTGTTAGCAAGGAAGTCCACTGTTTTGTCTTGTGCTCTGTTTCTCGGTTCTGTTGCTACTGTTTTTCTGCCACTCTTTGGATGTCACAGCTTTCTGCCTCTCAGTCAAGGAAGTCCCATGTACAGAGATCTCAGGGTCCCAGACATGCACATTACTGTTGGCTCTTCTTTGATGGTTCTGAGATAGTTCATTTTATGACCATGCTAGAGCTTCAAGTTGTAACAACTACAATGAACTCTCCTAACATCCACAGCTGAATCATGTCATCCTATTGATGTCTTCCTCCCATATTCTCTTATCCAGACTCAGCAGGACAGAAATATTTTTTGGTGGGAGTTACAAATATGGCAAGAAGAAACATTCGATAATTCACTACACCACAGGTCATATAATCCATCTTCTAAACTTCTGAAGCCTACTGCCTTTATTATGACTAAAAATAACTTCTACTATCAAAGACTTCACAGTACAACAGGAAACATGGTAATCTAAATTATAATGCATTTAATACTACAGTTTAACACATCTGGTTGGCACAAACAGTTTACCACATGACTACTAGATGTTTGTTTTTTGAAGTCACCCACAGGCTCCTTAAAACACAGGCCCAGAAATATTTTGCTGCAAGTTCAAACTGCTGAAAAAAGTATGGTGCACTTGTACTAGGCACTCATGAAGTTACAAGGGGTTGGAATTGATCAAAAGATGTAGAGTTTCTACAAAATTTAGAAACTTGTATTAAGAAACTAAGAACTAATTTTACTATTTTGCAGGGAGTAAAGGAAAGTTAAATAAAGAGTATTGCAGTTCTAAAGGAATTAACAATTGTTAAGGAGTCCTGGTATGGCACTGTAGGATAATGGGCTGGACCACAATGTCAGTTTGAATCAAATGTCAGTGATTCAAACTCACCAGTCACTCCTCATAAACTCTATATGAGGCTACTATGGGTCGGAATGAACTCAACAGCACTGAACAACAACAAGAAGGTTTAATCCAATCTAGGAAATAAGACAATAATTTTAGGTACTTCTGGGATCAATTAAAATTCTAAGTTGTATTCCTGTGTCTCAGTCTCTATGAAAGACTAATGCTACTACTAAGAGGTGTGCATGTCTTTTATTGGAACACATACTTTATAAACAGAAAGACTCGACGGATAGGTATTAACATTCATTGGATGAATCTTTTATTCAGTGCTCAAGTTTCTTTCCCCTTCTTCTAAATACAAGTGGAACCTTTCAATTTCACATACAGTAAAAGATAATTGGATTTTTGGAAATAGCATAACTGAGATGAAAGCAATGAACATTCCATTGTCAATTTGTTGCATCAATACAAGGGCAGTCATTTTGCTTTATTTTAAATAAGTTGTGTGAGAAATTTTTTAAAATAAAAAGCAATCCAGAATTCTTAGTATGTACCATTGTTCTTTTTATTACTAGGTTATGTTATAATGGAAAAAATCACAGATGTTGACCAAAATTAAAGTGATAGTTCACTCTCATGAAAAGTGGTTTACAGATTGTTTAGATAATGAGACAGCCATGAATCAGGCCATCTGTTTTAATCAACCCATTAGTAATGTTACTATTTTTACTTGATTTAAAATTTCACATTACATAATGTGTCAATATTTTATTGTTGTTTTAAAAAGACTTTTAAATTAACATTTCATGTAATGTTTTCAACTTTAAATATTAGGGTGCATGGATTAAATTAAGCTTCCGGGAAGCAAAAAATTATTGGCTGTTTTGGGGCATCTCTGTTTCTGCTAACCCTACTGCTGAAACACTAGTATAAGATTGCTGTCATTGTTGTTAAGTACTGTCAATTCGGTTCAGACTCATAGTGACCCTGTATAGGGTTTCCAAGGAGCCTCTGGAGAGTTTGGATCACCACTAGCATGTTTGAAACCAACCTTGAGGCTGAGTACTTATCCTATGGCACCACACCAGCACTCCAATTATATGATTGGTAGACGTAAGGTTAGTAGATAAAAGTTAATTAAAATGCTTTTACTTTTCATTCTTGCAATTGCTAAACATTAAGAGGAATAATTATCATAATTTATCACCTCCTTTTCTATATAATTCTAAACAGATCGCTAAATTACATTGTTCAAATAAAATTTCTACAATTATATTTGGAGTTCCTACTTGATGATAATTACCTTAGGGTTATTAGATATTGTTGTTGTTGCTGCTAAGTGTCTTTGAAGTTGTTCCAACACAGAGTGAACGCATATAAAGTTTCCATAACCATAAATCTTTACCCGAGCAGACAGCCTAATCTTTCTCCTGAGGAACAGATAGATGGTAGGCTTGAACTTCTTACCTTGTGGTTTGCAGTCCAAGGTTTATGCTATGGCACCACCATGCTCCCCAGGATATTGAGTAAGCAGGTATAATAAAACGCATGAGGATTTATGTTCAAATTTAATATATATACACACAAAACAAAACTCATGAATGAAACATTTTTTAAATGAAGGCAAACACAAAATAATACACATTTAAAATTCAGGTTCCTACAATGTCATTCTGTTTGAAAAGGAATTTTTACTTCATTCAGTAGTTTTATTGAGGTTGAACACTAACTCATAACAATGTTTGCACCAAATAAATATTTGTCCTGAAGTGTCTACCTTGGATTGAGTGTTAATTGTTACATTGACCCATAAAATAGGATGTGCACTGAAACATTTCGTTCTAAGATTGAAATATTAAATTGGTGACCAGTATGCAAGAGTTCAGAAGGCATGAGTAGGTTCAGATTTCCATAATACCTATTCCTACTGCTTTCTAATCTCGATCTAAACCTTTTTTGACCTCATGGAAAGTTACTGGTGGCTATTGAAATTGAGGAGGAATAAACACAAGCCTGAGATTCTAAATAATCTGCATGGCATACTGCTTATGGATACACTGTGATTCAAGGCATTGGCCTATAACTTCAATGGCTCTTACAGACCTGAAATGTAAAAATGAAAAAAATGTTGAAGGAGTATGAATCTGTTGTTTCTTTCTTCAGTGGCCCCAAAAGACATGTATTTTAAGGTATAGAAAAGTGTGGTAGCTAACATTTTAGAGTTTCAGGCAAATAAACAACTGAACTGCCTCTTGTATAATGACTCTTATGTAAATTCTAGGTTATACACCTTTTTCAACTCGAGAGTTCTATAATAAATATTGTGGTACAAAAGGGGTATGATGTACAGGATGTCTTTCATTAATCCACCTACACCTGTGTTCATGGATACTGACATATCAATTTATTAGGGTCCCTTGCTCTCTACTTTCTGGTTGATGGTCAAAAAAAAAAATGCAAACCAATGGTCTGGTTGATGGGTATCAGTAAGACAGTGAAGTAAAGAAGGTAACTTATGCTGTGCATTTATTTTCTGAGTTGCCTCCCTGGCAGTTACAGCTTGTGTAAGGTGGCTCTCTTGCACAGTTCTCACACTCTGCTCTAGTAATTGCCTCCTCTACCATGAGGTCTCTAGCATTTAAGTTTCCACACTGTTTACAGTTCCGGGATACTTATCTGCCCACACCATCATGAACAGGTCATTTATCAAATTCTTCTAAAATAATCAATTTTATTGTATGTATCTGGTTCACAGATTAAAAATAAAGTGAGCTGTTGATGAATAATTCTAATAAACAAAATGTGCTAAGTACTAATATACACATATGTAACGAACTAAAATCTCAAGCTAAAAGAGAAAAGAAATGTGACACTTTCTATCATTGGCAAACTTTTGCTGACTAGGCAACTAAAACTATTATTGTTCACTGATAAGAAGAATTGGTTAACAGCATATTACTAACTTATAATACAGACAGGAAAATAAAAAGCGCAATTTTAGGGGAAAGGAACTTACCAACTGCTGATACTTTGCCATCAAAGAAGCAAATGTTTTATTATAAATCTCAATGAAACATAACTAGAAATTTAAAGAAAAACTAGCATACTAATTTGAAGTTTTCATTTATGAGTACAAAATCTGAATAAAAATACAAAAAAACAACAAAGTTGTAGTAGAATTCAGTAGCATGTTGTGTGATTTGTTACTTTTTAAATTCAAAGAGTCTTATGATAACAAGAATTTCAAGTCAGTGGTTTTGACGGTTTCTAAAAAATCCTCACCACTGGACCAATAAACAACATTCTTATCAGTGGAGAAAAGATTGAAGCTGTCAAGGACTTCATTCTTCTTGAATCAACTATCAACACTCGCGGAAGCAGCAGTCAAGAGATCAGACGACATATTGCATTGAGCAAATCTGCTGCACAGGAACTTTTTGAAGTGTTGAAGAGCAGAGATGTCAGCTTGAGGACTAAGGTGCACCTGACCTAAGCCATGGCATTTTTAATAATCTCATATGAATGTGAAAGCTGGACAGTGAATAAGGAAGTTCGTAGAATAATTGATGCCTTTGAGTTGTGGTGTTGGAGGAGAATACTGAAAGTGCCATGAACTGCCAAAAGAACCAATAGATCTGTTTTGGAAGAGGTGCAGCCAGAGTGTCCCTTGGAGGCCAGGATGGCTAAGCTTCGTCTCTCATACTTTGGACATTTTGTCAGGAAGGAACAGTCGTTGGAGAAGGATGTCATGCTGGGTAAGGTGGATAGTCAGAGAAAAAGAGGAAGACCCCCAATGAGATGGATCAGCCAGGTGAAATCATTGATGGCGTCAAGTGTGGCAGTGGTAGAGCGATTGGTCCAGGATCGAACATTGTTTTGTTCTGCTGTACATGGGGTCGCTGTGAGTTGGTTTTGACTCAATGGCACCTGACAACAACAACAAGATTATTGGGAACCTTATAATAAAACTTCTGGCATTAAGTGAGAGCAAAATTAATTTAAATAACTGGAGTTGGAACAAATGTGGAACTAGAATTCAACTGCAATGTTCAAGTTAGATAAACTCAACAGTGGCTGAGGACTCTGAACTCAGGGAGGGACAGGAGCTGGATGCTGATGGCTGGGGGGCATGCTTAGGGGGTGTACTGTTGGTTGTTTGATGATGTATGCAGGGGATTGTAATCATTGCAATGAAATTAAATACGATAGGATGAATGTAAAGCTAATATTCTCTCATATAAACTATCACTCAGTTCACAATACAAAAAAAATACATATGTAGCAACATTTGCTTAGAAAAACCATCTCTCTCACATTTGCATATATTCAAAAATGAAAAGAAATCTTCCTCTGTATATGAAAAGTACCAGTTCAGAGGATATTTTATGTAAAATCTACAGATCAATTCATGGGGGAAAACTCTCCTTTCTTGTTAGGCTTCCGTTGTACTTAATACATCTATGGATACTGAATATGGGTATTCTCCATTGTTCAAAAACTCACTTTACATCACTTCACTTTTACATAAGATACACATTTACTGTTGTCAAGTGCCGTTGAATTGGTTACGACTCACAGTGACTACGGATAGGTTTTCTGAGGACAGACTGGTGGTTTGAACCACTGACCTTAAGGTTAAGAGTTCAGTGTTTATCCTACAATGAAATACCAGGACTCCATTATATACAATTGTACCTTTTTTTCACCAAGAAAATGAATCCAAAAAATATTTTTGCTTTGCTAAGAAAGGAGAAAAGTCAAACTAGTGTTCCACATTAGTTTTACAGAGAGCCTTTATAAAAAGGCAGAGCATACTCTGAGGAGAGAGAATGACATTGTGAAGCTTCTGGCAGTTCTACTCAGCATCACAGTGTCAGATCACATAGCTATGAACTGTGTCTGGGAACACCAGATGCTTGTGTGCTTTTTTCTGTTTCATTTGTTAGGATTTGGTAGGTTGATTTCGTGTCTAGGAAAACTCAACTAATTTTCCGACATAAAATAATGGTAATTTCTTCTACACTTGATGCCATTTCAGCTTACAAATGTCTCACAGGAATATTCTAATTTCTGATAGCATAGAAATCTACATATGTGTGGAAAAAAATTAAGTTTTATTTTTTGTAAAAGCATCTTGCAACTCTTCCAAAAGCTTAATTCTTTACCACTTTAATATGCAATAGACCTTGCTGATTGGAATGTTTTCTTCAATTTTTTGAGCAGTTGAAAAAATAAATAATATAAAAATGAGTATAGGTGTGGAAATGTGCATACAAAGGAAAAAATAATATTTTTATGAAAACTTTGATAATGAAAAAATTTAAAAAAATTAGTATACTTTAATGAGTATTACATATTACAAACTCACAGGTATAATTGCACATGGTTTTTACTAGCAGTAAACGGATTAAACTTATAGCACACTTCTTCACAGATGGTGGAATAGATAATGGTATCCTATGGCTAAATATTGGGAGAAAGATGAGGCTTTCTACTCCCGTAAAGATTTGCAGCCTCAGAAACCCTGTACAGGGTCACTATGAGCCAGAACTGACTCCACAGTACTTAACAACAACAACAACATGGCTAAATATATATATTTTTTTATTTTAAAAGTTAATTTTCAAAAGAAGTACAAACTGGCAATCCTCTCTTCATACATAAACATCTATTTAAATTTGTATTATCTTGTTCAAATAGTTGTTGGTGGTGGTGTTAAGTGCCATAGAGTCAGCACCGATCCAAAGCAACCCTATGCACACCAGGACAGCACAAGTGTACACTGCCTGGTCCTGTGCTAACCTCACAATTGTTGCTACATTTCAGCCCATTGATGCTGCTACTGTGTAAATCCATCAGATTATGGGTCTTCCTATTTTCCTCCGACCCTCAGTCTTATCAGACATGATATCCTTCTCCAGGGACTTGTCCCTCCTGATAACATATTTAAAGTATGAGAGGCGAAGACTGGTCATGATGGCTTCTAAGGAGCATTCTGGCTACACTTATTTGTTCTATTGGCAGTCCATGGTACCTTTAATATCCTCCTCCAACACTAAACCACAAATTCATCAATTCTTCTACAGTCTCCTTATTCACAAATGGTAGTGTGTATATATATATATATACTTAAAGTCTTAAAAATACTCCTCCATGTTGTTTCTAATGTAGTTAAAAGTAAGAGACATGCACACACACACACAAAAAAACAACTCTGGAATTATTTCCATCAACATAATAGGTTTTCTATCTGGGCCGCTTATAATAAGCATGTTGTTCCTGTTGTTAGGCGCATCAAGTTTGTTCGGATTCATAGTGGTGCTGTGTACAACAAAACATAATACTCCCCAGTACTGTGACATGCTCACAGCCTTTCTTTGATTCAATCCATTGCTTCAGTCACTATATTAATACTTCTGGTTCCGGGTCTTCCTCTTTTACACTGGCCTTCTCTGTTAATAGAAATAGTACCAAGAAAATTACAATGGAGACAATTGAGTCTACCATGCTTGTATTGTAAGTGTGAAAACTAAAGCTCAGAGACCTTATGTGACACTTTTACTTCATATGCAGTACAATGTAAAAGAAACTTGTATTTTAGTAATGTTTTGTCATTTCTGGTGTGGTATCATGAATTATCTAATGCCCTTTCTAGTCATAGACCATAACTCCCACCAAACAATGTTTCTGCATTGCTGGGTCAGGGTAAGAGAAGGTGGGAAAAGATATTGACAGGGTGGCATTATTCAGTTGTGGATCTTAGTAGAATTCATTGTAATTGTAAAAACTTAAAATTATGGCAGTGGCAGTGATGTGCCTTGGAGTCGGTTATGAAGGGTTTTCAAGATTGTAAATCTTTACAGGAGCAGAAAACCTAATATTTCTCTTGCGGAACAGCTGGTAGTTTCAAACTGCTGACCCTGAGGTATGCAGCCCTATTCGTAACCTCTACATTACCAGAGCTCCTTGTTGTCATTGTTGTTAAGTGCTATAGAGTTGATTCCGACTCATAGCGACTCTGTGTAGGGTTTCCAAGGAGCAGCTGGTGAGCTTGAACTGCTGACCTTTCAGTTCATATGATTTTGCAGTCTGACACATTAACTCACAGCGCCATACCAGGACGCCACCAGATATCCTTTGTTGTTGTTGTTAAGTGCCATCCAGTCGGGTCCGACCCATAGCGACCCTGTACAGGGTTTCCGAGGGTGTAAATCTTTACGGGAGTAGAAAGCCTCATCTTTCTCCCGTGGAGCGGCTGGTAGTTTCGAACCGCTGACCTTAAGGTTCGCAGCCCGATTCGTAACCACTACGCTACCAGAGCTCCTTTTTAACAGAGTATAAAATGAACCATCTCAGAAACAGGAGGAGCGATCTTACTACTATCAAAGGAAAAAATCCAGGAGTGATGAGTTTCATTTGGACCCAAGATCTCTGTGCATTTTAACTCCTCAACCCAGAAACAATAAAGCTGTGACAACAGCGGAATGGCAGAGGAAGAACAGCAGCAGAACCAAGAACCAGAGCTTGAGACATAGCAATGGACTTCCCAACCCAAGAACTGCTGAGAGAACAGATTTATGTTTAAAGGAAAGACCTACAGAAAGAAAAATCACTCGCATTTTGAATTTCAAGCAAGTAAGGAACGCTGGTAACGTAATGGTTATGAATCGGGCTGCGAACCCCAAGGTCAGCAGTTTGAAACTACCCAGCTGTTCCGCAGGAGAAAGATGAGGCTTTCTGCTCCTGTAAAGATTTACAGCCTCGGAAACATTGTTCAGGGTCGCTATGGGTCGGAACCGACTTGACGGCACTTAGCAATAACAACAACAATTTGCTGCTGGATACATCAAGGCAGTAAAATATGTGCCTATCATAGAAAACGTCATTCTAGGGCAGAAAGTTGAAGGCAGCTGGCAAGCAGTCAGCCTGGTATGTTCCCTGGTTACCATCAGGGTCCACTTGATGAGTGGAAGTGGTAGAGAATATAACAATGAAAAAATGAGTTGAATGAAAAGGCCTGAAGTTTAGGGAGTTGTGTGGACACCTGAGCATAAAGGTACTGGCTTAAACTATGAGGGGTTAGGGCTGAGAGAGAGTGAATGAAGGGAGCAACTGAAGCACACAGAAGAGTGTGTGGACTCCTAAGCTTGAAGTTCGTACCCATTTAACCTAGCGAGGATGGCTAGATCTGAAATTGACCAAAACCCAAACAAATGATCAAAGAGATGTTTGAGCTAGTATAAATTGCTACAACTTTGATGGCTTGCTGTGGACTGGACTTTGGTTATGAATGCATATGCTTAAAGTTGCAACAGAAAAGAAGATTCTTTATGTCAAGGAATATGTTGATTTCCTCAGAGGACTGGGTTGATATAGATAGGCTATCAGAAACCCGGAACAATAAATGCATGAAGTGACTGGCTTATATGCTTTCCTGGGTGTTGTGCTTATAGTTAAAAATGATATGGGAAAGTTAATCTATCATGTATGAAATTGACACTGGTGTGGCACTGTGGGCTAATGTACAAGACTGCAAAGCTGTTTGAACTGCAATGTCGGCAGTTCAAGCTCACCAGCTGCTCCTTGGAAACCCTATTCAGGGTTTCTATGGGTTGTAATCAACTTGACAGCACTTAACAACAACAAGAAGCATCAAAGCATGCCCTGTGGTCCAGTTAATTTTTTTAATGTTTCTTTAGCTATAGTCTATAACACCCAACAAACAATATTTTTGCCCTGCTGAGTCTAAGTAAGCAAAGGTAAAAGAAGATACAAATAGGATGATGTAATTCACCTGTGGATCTTAGAGTTAATTATAGTTGTAAAATCCTGAAACTCTAGCCTGGGTATAAGATGAACCATTTCAGAGGGAGGAGTAAAGATCTCACTACCATCAAAGAGAAAGAGCTAGGAGTGGATCACTTCCCTTTGATCCTGAGATCCCAGCACACAGAATCTCCTCAACCTAGGGACAATAAGTTAGCTGTGAACCAGAGGAGTAGCATAGGAGTAGCAGCAGCAGAACCAAGAACTGGAGTATGAGACACAGCAGTGGAATTACCAGCCCATGGAGCAAGGAAAGCAGAATTACTATGAGGGTGAAGTTTGCTTGTAAAGTGCCTATAGGTGCTTAAGTGGAGAACTTGATTTGCTAACCCATGGAGCTATAGTCAAGTGCCTTCAGGCTGAGGTTTATGATGAAATGGTGTGTTCTATGACGTGTATCAGAAATTGACTGGAATAACTGTTCCCTGAGCATTTCTGACCCCAAATTGCAACTAACTTTCTTTATAAATACAATTACCCTGAATATGGTGTCTGAGTTCTGTATGACCATTGGAATGGATTACCGAAACCAGCTAAATAAAGATGTCCATGGGAGGTATTTGTTTGTTTTCAATATTTTCACACCTTTTGGGAACCAGGGTTCAATTGCTAATTTAATACTCAACAATTCAAATCAAACTGGTGGTGGTTCATATTGGTAGGTGTCATTGAGTTGATTCCAATTGTGACTACTTCATGCAAATCAGAACAAAATACTACCTGGTCCTATGTCATCTTACTATTGTTTGAAAGCTTGAGTCCATTTTCTGCTGCTACTGTGCTAGTCCTTGGGGGTCTTCCTCATTTCCACTTTCCCTCCACTTTACCTAGGATTATGTCCTACAGAAACTGGTTCCTCCTTATAATATATCTTAACTAGATGTATTTTGAAAGAAATGCCTGGTGGTCTACTTCCAAAAAAGAAATTGGCTGTGAAAAAACTTATAGAGCATATTTTCACTCTGACACATTTGGGATCATCATTAATTAGAGCCAACTCAACTGCAACTGTTTTTTATTCCACAGTTAACAATGTATGAAAACCCTAAACAAGGTCGCTAGGGGACAAAACCCACTCAATGGCACTTAACAACAACTAGTGTAAGCACTGAATTACAAGAAAATTGGCAGTTAAAACTCATTAGGTGCTATTTGAAAACCCTATGGAGAGTGTTGAGTTAGAATTGAATCAACAGGACTTGACCCCAAAAAGAAAGTGATATAACTTCTTAAGTTATTTATATTTAATATACTCTACCAGTCGTGTGTTTGTTTGGTACTGTGTTGACTTTCATGCTGCTGTGATGCTGGAAGCTATGATTTTAAATACCAGAAAGGTCACCCAGGATGGACAGATTTCAGCAGACCTTCCAGATTAAGACACACTAGGAATCAGGAGAGGCAGACTACCACTGAATAGCAACAGAATATTGTCAGATATGGTGCTGGGAGATGAGTCCCTCAAGTTGGAAGGCACTCAAAATATGACTTGGGAAGAACTGCCTCTTCAAAATCAAGTTGACCGTGATGACACTCATGTAGTAAAGTTTTTATAATCTTCATTTGCTGATTTGCCATAAAAGCATTGGCATAATTGAGACTTCAAATATAGCACATATTTATAACATTAAATAAATATCAACAATAAAATGATAGTCACATTTTGAACAAATATCTTAGATAATACTGTATCTTCTGAAATAGGAGCTTGTTGTTGGTAATACCATCACATCAGTTCCAAACCTGCATATTGTTTCCAAGGAGCCGCTCATAAATTTGAACTTCTAACTTTGTGGGTCATGGTCCAGTGCTAATCTTACAACGCCATACCAGGAATCCTACAAGGAAGCTAACTAGAGCTAATATATCAAGGACAATGACCAACTTAGTCACCTTGCTGAGGCTAGAGCTGTTAGCAGAGAGGTTGTATGATTATTTTCCCATAGTTTGTTCATTTGCGAGCTTTCTCTGTTTTAGCCCTAGTTGCGATAACAGACATGAAAGCTAGCTATAAACAAAATCAAGAGGAGATTGTCATTGAAAAGCAGAATACAAACTAAGAAAGATCATAGGTAGAAGGTGTTGATAAATTGGTAATCAGTTCATCATAAGATCTGGAACTCTGACTAAAGTACAGGGGATCACATCCCCATGATAAGACATGAGATATAGTATTTGCAGATATTAATTTACATATTTAAGTACTATTAAGTGTTATCAAAGCATTATGAAGTAGTATTTATTGCATACTTATCATATTCTACATGTATAAGCAATTTACATGAATTAGAGTCCCTGAGTGACAACTCAATTGAGTTTGGTGGTTCAAACTCATCCAGCATACCACAGAAGGAAAGTCCTGCCAATCTGTTTCTGTTCCTATTATAGTCAAGAAACTCCTATGAATAAATTTTACTCTGCAGCACATGGGGTTGCCAAAAGTCAGAATTGAATGGATTGGAAGGTAATTAACAACAAGTAAATTAAACAGGTAGGTCAGTATTTCCACTTACCAAATAAAAGAACTAAAGTGCAAAGACAATAAATAACATGAGCAAGGGCACTCAGCTAAGATTTGAACAAAGTCAATCTGTCTCCCAATTTCGTATCAATTATGGCATGATGTTGCCTTCTCTAAAACCATAGTAAGTGGTTTAGCATATCTATGGGAATTATGTTTGGAAACAATGTCAATATTTAACATCAGATAAATAATAAATTAATGATTTATTGTCTGATTTTCTTTATATCATATCAACCTTACAGATATAAAAAAATATTCTAGAAGCAGAAACACAGCAAACTATGCTGAAAGGTAATTTTTCCACAATGAAAATTGGAAAAATTAAATGAAACAGATGCAGATGATAGTTCTGGAACTCTGAGCTTAAGATGCAAGAATGGGGAAGTATACTGAATGCTACTAAGAGAGAAAGCTGAGCAGACACAGCAAGAAGAGGAGACCCTAGTGATCTGTGCCAGCCAACCAGATAGATGCAGCCATCTTGAGGTGTTTTTGTTTTTGTTTTTCCAAAAGACAAATATTTTATGAGGCCAGTGTTGTAAAACGTTGAAGATTTTCTTGATAAACAATCTATGATCATTACAGAGAGGAGGGGATGTTCATGGGCTAGAGGGTAGACATAAGTTAACATGGGTTACAGGGCAGGCAATATACACAAGACAGAGGTTAGCAGAGAAAACTTGAAGATAGTAGGAGATACAGGGAAGAATGCAATAGTTAAGTGAACAGAGGTAAATAATGTTAACTATTGGTACATGGAGGAGATGGCAACCTTACAATGAAGCAAAATGTATTGTTTGTGGAAAGTAAAACTGATGATCTGCTCTGTAAGCCTTCACTCAATTCACAATAAAAAGTTTTAACAAAACAAAACAAATAATATCCACAGTACAGCATATACTATTTCAACAATTTCTATATGTACAATTGTTGTTGTCAGGTGCCATTGAGTCGGAACCGACTCATAGCGACCCTATGCACAGCAGAATGAAACAATTAAGTGACATTTATTACATTGTTCATTCCAGTCTTGCCACTATTCATACCCACCTTTTCTGAATTGTTCCTGCCTACTAACATAAATTCACGGACCCCACAGGTTCCAGTCTAATATTTCAAGTTGCTGTCACTTGGATTGTTTGGGATTTCAGGGGATAGTTTTGGTGTAAGGTTTAAAGATTGTCTCAGGACAATAGTTTCAGGGATTTATCCACCATCCTTGTCTCTAGAAAGAATATAAGGAAGTCCAAGAGAATGTGAAATTCTGTTCCGTGTTGCCCCTGTTTAATCAGTATTAGCTTGAAGCTCTTTTGGTGCTGATTGGTGTTCTCAGCTCATGGTACCACATCTGTGACCCTGACTGGGTGGGTATTGTCACTGATAGCAAGGGTTTTCATTCTTTTTAATGGGATTCTTATTCTGAAATCTGCATGTTGGTTCTGGACAGTCAAGTCCCCGTTTTGCCCAATGTTAATGTTTTTTTTTGTTTGTTTGTTTTTTACCTTGGCAAAGTAAAATTTACTCCTGCAAGAGGGTGCTTGTGCATAGCTGTACATATACGAATAGGCTAGCAAGCACACCCGGGTTTTTAATCCCTGACGCGAGTCTCAAGGCTGTGTCTCACCCTATTGGCCCAATGTTAATGTTTTTATAATCTCCATGATAAGTGTTTTTCTTTATAAGCGTGGGCTCTTGAGAAAAGCATGGAAAATAATTTTGGTTGGTATCTTTCCTAGACTGTACCCAGAATGCCTTTTTTTTCTTTTTTTTTTTAAAGTTTGTATTGTGAATAATGTGGGTTTACATGGAGAACATCAGTTTTCCTTCATCCTATCGTATTTCGTTTCATTGCAATGATTACAATCCCCTCCATGCATCATCAAATAACCAAAGGATATACCCCACAGGCCCACCCCCCAGCCGTCAGCACACAACCCCTCTCCTTCCCTGAACCCCATGTCCCAGCCACTCCATCTGTACAAGTCATCATCTCTGTCTCCATGCCAGGTGTCACTGCCTCTCTGGGTCGGGTCACGCTCTCCTCTCTTCTCACTTGATGGTCCCAGGGACCTCTGCTACTGGGCTGCAAAATAAATCACTCCCCACCTTTTGTCAAAAAACATCTACCACTACATTTCCGACCCTCACAGTAAGCCCTGATGGCAATTATTCAGTATTGTACCACAAGAGCCTTATCCCCATTTCCTTTCACCAGTCTGGTCCCAACAGATTGAAAATCATTCATTGGAGGGTCTACCTACCCCTGCCCTGTCTAGAACTAGTCTCCCTATTGAAAGCTTGTAAGCCAGTCACTTCTTGCCTTTCTAGCAC
>NW_006408980.1:1120000-1121599 GCF_000296735.1 Chrysochloris asiatica
TTCTTATGGTTTGTCTGTCAGGCCAAACCTGCGTTTTTTTTCTTGCTGGGTAGGCTGGGGTTAATTGTCCCACAAAAGTTAACATTAGGGCTGGGACCCACAGGCAGAAGTAAAAAGCAGCAGTCAAAGAATTTGCCCTTGAACGAAAGGGGCTCTTTATCTCTGTGCCATGGGAAAGCTGTGATCTCAATGTTGGACTTTTTTGGGGTGCACACTGACCCACCTGAAGGCAGCTGGGCTGGGCAAAGAAGGCACAACAGTGAAGAGGAGGAATAAGTGTCCTCCTTTTGCAAATGTCACTACAGCGCTTTTAGCGCTGGTTCCCTGTGCTGGTCTGGCTGTAGCCCTGTCCTCTGACTTCTGCCCTGGTGGGACGGCCGCAGAGGGCATCTTGTGTCTTGACTGATTTCTAAATCTCAATGTTTTTCTTTATACCATGATTTTTCCACTGGCAGTTGCTGGAAACTGATGTTCTGACCCTTATGCTAGATCCAGAGCTTTGGTGCAGTTTCATGAGAACCGCATCTCTGGGTTTTCAGCCCCTCCCCCACGGAGTCTGTTCTACGTTACTCTGCTCTGCTGCCACATAATGGAAAGATTCATCTTGAGTTTTTTGGAGAAGTTTCAGAAACAAGAAAATATATTGGCATTGCGGAAACATAACTATGATTCCTAGAGATAAAGGTGTGACTTTTTTTCTTGTTACTATTACTCCCTGGTGAACAGAAGAAGGGTCATCGCCTATCTACTTATAACACAAGGGAATTCTTGCTCTCTCAGTGGTTATAGCCTCAAGTAGGTGAATACAACATTTGTGAGCCCCATTAAATGAGAGTTGATCTATGAACATTAGCCCCATTCTGGCAGAACCTGTTCTAAATCTGCAATCAGCACTGGTCTGTCCTGGACCAGCTCTCACTAGGAGAAGTCGTTGAATAGACACATGGGGGAGTAAAGAGACTACTTATCTGGGTTGACCCGTCAGGTGTGGTTGTGACCATCTTGAACTTTTACAGGTGAGTTTGAAGGCAAGAGGGCAGTAGGTGGCATAGAGTCATACCACTTACTGGTGGAAATAAAAGGGCTTCTTTTATCTTTTAATCCATATGGCCCTGCTGATCAAATGTGTCATCAATCTCAACCCATATACACTCCCAGGGAAACTCCTATTTTCCAGGCTGTTGAAAAATTATATGGGGAGCTAGCAGCATCCCTGGCATCTGGAATCAGTTGTGGCTTGTTACAAACCTGCAGAGATAGTTCTGATCAACCATTAAACTAGCAGGACTTCTCACACTCATTAATGTGGAAATACCACATTCCCCCAGCTTCTTTGGAGTCTATATGAACTATGATGTGATTGGATTACCAGAAAACAACAACAACAACAACAAAAAACAGACACACAAACACACCTAGTCCTATAAGAACTCCATTTAGAGTTGAGTGTTATTGTCTTATCCATTACCCATCCATGACATGAGGATGCCTTGCCTGGTAGGAGATGCCAGAATTTTCTCCTTTCATTGTTTTAATTTCTTTATTTTTTCTACTTCATTTTTCTCTATATTGCTTTCTTTATTTCTGTCCTTTCTATAT
>NW_006408980.1:1122127-1128937 GCF_000296735.1 Chrysochloris asiatica
ACACCCAAGGCACAACCGTTCCCTCTACATGCCACCCAGTGGGCAAGAGCCAATACCGCTTGCCATACACTGGATCAAGAAACAACTATCATCAGCTAAATCACTTCCAAACTCAACTGCATGAACAGAGAACAGTGCACAAATTTATCTCCTGATCACATTCACCAAGATTCCTAAGGATACTCCAACATAAAATCATCACCTTAATACAAAAAAAAACAAAAACCCAGCATCATAATGTCTCAAAAGCAGTAGAAAGTTTCTGTTCACATAAGAAACTATACAGAATGGCTCAAACAAATGACAAAAATGCAGAGTAAAAAAAATGCCTTTGAGGGAAAAAAAGACATTGAAAAAGCATGAAAAATAATTTAAGTTACCCATGTGACTTAGCTTTGATGGCTTACTGACTAGAGTGCAACTGGAAGAAGATAAAAAAATTAAAAAAAATTGACAAAGGAAGCAAATGTAAATTGCTACAATTTGATGAACTTCACCTATAAGTATAGATGTAGTAGTTCAAAATACCAACAAAAAGGGAAGAAGTCTTCACATAAAGTACCAAGTCTATCTCCTCAGAATACATGGTTGATAAGGATGAGAAACTTAGGCATTGGCTACTGAAAATGAGATCTCTGGTAGCATAGTGGTTACAAGTCATGCTGAAAACTTCAAGGTCAGCAGTTCAAAACTACCAGCTGTTCCATTGGAGAAAGATGAGGTGTTCTGTTCCTGTAAAGATATATAACCTTGGAAAACCTATACAGGGCCACTATGAGTCAGAACCAATTCTACGTTACATAGCCACCAGCACCACCACCTAAAATGGGGGAGGAGTGTATAAAGGCATGAAGTGGCTGGCTTACAAATTTTCAAGAGGGAGTTTAGTTTCAGAGTGTGCAGGGGAAGGTAGAATCCCAACTGAATTGTTTTCATCTTGTCTAGATGGGTCTGGTAAAAGGAGATGGGGATAGGATTCTTTTGATTCAATAGTGAGTAATTGTTATCATGAATAATTGCTTTTGTCACAATTATAAAGGTAGAAGTTTTTAAAATAAAAGGGGGAGTAGTTAATCTTAATATCCAAGAGCAGAGGGCCCTATGACCATGAAGGGAGAAGAACATGAGTGGAATGTGGGACCCTAAACAGAAAAGCAGTGACACCAGAGATGGACAAAGAGATGGTGACATGGAGAGATAGAAGAGCTGAGGATTCTAGACTCTCTATAGAAAGAGAAAGGCTTGAAGAATGTGCCGTTTGTTTGTTTAAATGATTACATATTCCTGATTTTTTTTTGTACATCAAAAAACAAAAACCCTCATAGAGAAGGAATAGAAGCAAATAATGCTAAATGATGATGTGTGGAGGATATTGCAATAAATGTAATGAAACAAAATGTGATACAATGAGTGCAAAACTGATGTTTTCCCATGTAAACTATCACTCAATTCACAATAAAAGCTTAAAAAATAAAACATTAAAAAAAAAGTTTCTAAACTACCAGTCATTCTGGGGTAGGGAGGTGTGGGGTGAGGAAAATGAGGGGTTCTGCTCCCATAAAAATTTACAGCCTCGGAAACCCTGTGCAGAGTCACTATGAGTCATAACCGACTCCATGGTACTTAACAACAACATAGTGGTATGGTATCATTTAAAGAACATTTATATTTGGTATACATTACTGTAAGGAGCTCTGGTAGCAGGGTTACAAGTCGGGCTACTAACCTCAAGATCAGCTCTTCCAAACTACCAGCTATTCCACTGGAGGAAGATGAGGTTTTCTGGTCTTGTAAAGATTTACAACTTTAGAAACCCTGTACAGTGTCCTTATGAGTCAGAACAGTCTCCTTAGGACATAACTACCAATAACAACCATTGTTGTTGTTGTTAGGTGCCATCGAGTGGGTCCCAATGAATAGAAATTGTATGCACAGCACAATAAAACACTGTCCGGTACTGGGCCAACCCCACAATCGTTACCATGCTTGAACCCATTGATGCTGCCACTTTGCCAATCCATCTCGCTGGGTGTCTTCCTCTTTTTCTCTGGCTTTCCACCTTACCAAACATGATATCCTTCTCCAGAGAAAATTCCCTGCTGATAATATGTCCAAAGTATGAGAGACATTGCTTTAATATTTAATGGGGATTTTTTGATCCCTGCACTCTATTTCTAGGTTTTGAATGCATTTGTTTCTTTTTAAAAAATGTTACCTGAATCACTATCAAAATAATATGTCTAATTAAGTCTAATATTTTTTATTATCTGTCATAGTTATTTAGCAGTCCTAGTGTGGCTCTGTGGGATAAAGCACTAGACTGCAAGGTCAGCTTGAACCACAAGGTCATGGTTCAAACTCATCAATGGATCCTTTAAAACCAATACAGGATCTATCTGAGTCCGAACAGACTTAATGGTACTTAACAACAAAAACAACATAGCAACTATGGAGTCCTGATGTGGCAATGTAGGTTAAGCACTTGGCCGCTAATCACAAGCTAATTGCAAGATAATCAGTTCAAATCAACCAGCTGCTCTTTGGAAACCCTATATAGGGTTCCTATGAGTTGGAATGATTTAACCATGGGAACTTTTTAAAAACCAAAACAGCAGATATAACAAAATTGGGTGGCTTTAAGAAACATACATTTATTTCCTCACAGTTTAGTAGGTAAAAGTATGAATTCAGGTGTCAGCTACAGGGGGAAGGCTTCGTTCTTGGTTCCTAGGGTGATTTTCTTGTAGCATGGAATCCAATTTTGCCCATTTTTAAGGGATGGGGGATGAACGATGTAATTCAAAATAGCATTGACTTACAAAATATTTTTATACTTACATATGTTTGTTACCATGATCACAATGAACACCAATTAATACGGCGCTAATAAGATATAAATTGGTTGTATTTTAATAGTGAAAAGGATTTTTTATTACTCTCTTTTCCAAGTAGCTTCTAATTGTAACTGTGAGTCATCAGATTTTGATGTATATCTTTAAACAATTTTGTAGCTAATGGGTAACAAATTGCTTATTACTCATGAAAGACACTAACTACCCAGTGTTGCAGAAAAAAAGAATATTACAATTTACATTTAAATTAGATTTGAAATGTTAATGAACAGATTCAGTATTCTAATTATCTCTTCAAATACATTAAATTAAGGTGAACTTCTGTAAATGTATGACTGCTTGAGTCTTTCTTGGAATTGCCTTAAAGAGTTGCTTGATAGTACAAAATACAAAAAGTACATGTTTTAGATCTATTTTTATAATACAAACCTATCTAATCTAAACTATGATGTTTATTTAAAAAGGCATATGTTTAAGTTTAAGAAATAATTTAAGATTCCACGGATGTTGCAATAGCATAAGAATTTGACTACTATCCGCAAAGTCATGGGTTCAAACACACCAGTCACTCTTAGGTAACCTTATAGAGGGTCACTATGAGTCAGAAATGACTCGATGGCACTTAAAAACAGTAATAAATATTTATAATCCATATTAAATATTTTGTAACACAATATTATGCTAAGATTATTGCTGTTGTTAAGTGCCATCGAGTCAGTTCCAATCCATAGAGACTCTGTATAGGGTTTCTAAGGAGCAGTTGGTGAGCTTGAACCACCGACCTTACAGTTCAAATGGTTTTGCAGTCTGGCTCATTAACCTAAAGCACCACATATAACATCATTGATTTTAGATTTAAAAAAATTTCTTCTGCTGGGAAAAAAAAAAAGACCATAGGTTAAAAACTGTAGACAGTTATTCCAGAAAAATGTTCTTATAACTTAAGTATTTTCTTCTTACATAATTACAGTCCTTTTTGTAAATCATAAAATATTTTGTGATTAGTAAATAATATGAAAATGAAAACTAATTTCACATGTGTCTATGAGTCGGTTCCGACTCGATGGCACCTGACAACAACAACATATGTACTTTGGGCTAGCAAAAACAGACTAGTTCCACAAGAAACTTTCTTTGACTAAATGTAGTGATTTATAGTAGAAAACACAGAACAACAACACCTCATATTCTTTAATATTTCTATTAAATATTTTTACTGTTCTAGAAGACCAGTTAGTACCACTATTTACACATCAACCACTAATGCCATTGATGATAAAAATGGATAATCCTGCAAACTTCCTTAGTCTAATGTTTATTAAACATTCAATCCATATGCACTGATAATCACAGTGATTATTTGCTTTGTTATTGTTGTTGTCAAGTGCTGTTAAGTCAGTTCTGATTCATAGTGACCCTGTATAGAGTTTATGAGGAGCAGCTGGTAGGACTGAACCACCCATCTTGCAGTTAGCAGTCTAGTTCTTATCTTATAGTACCACACTAACACTTCAATGTACTTTAAGTGGGATTAAAAACATTAATAATCATAATGTGGAAAGTACAATGTATAAATCTAAGAGACTTGAAAATCATTAAAACTAAAATGAATTGCAAAAATTTGACATCCATGGTACTAGTGAACTGAAATGGACTGGTGTGGTCATTTTGAATTGGATAAACATTTGTTTCACTATGCTGGGAATGACAAATTGAAGAAGAATGGCATTCTTTCATCATCAAAATGAGCACTTCAAGATTTATGTTTCTGTGATAAGACAATGTCTATCTGTCTACAGGAAAAATCATTTAATCTGAATGTCATTTAAGTTTATATACCAGTCATGAAAAACAAAGGCAAAGAAATTGAAGAATTCTAACAACGTCTTCAGTCTGAAACTGATCAACACACAATCAAGATTTTTTGTAGGTGATTGGAATGTGAACATTGGAAGCAGAGAAGAAGGATCAGTAGCTTGAAAATATAGACTTGATGACCAAAACTACTCTAGAGATTAGATGATAGAACAAAGTACTTTTTCATTGCAAATCCCTTTTTTCATTAAAGTAAATGTTGAATACATAAACCTTGCCAGATTAAATACACAGAAACCAAATCAACTATATCTGTTGAAAAGAATTTTGCAAAAGTTGAATTATCATCAGCCAAAACAAGGTTAGGTGCTGATTGTGGAACTAATCCTCAGTCTCAACACAGTATAGAACTCTTAAGAAAACAACTCTCACGATTTCAACACAACCTTTAGTTCTTAAATATTTCTGAACAGAAGCTCAATTTACTGGAGGTTTTTTAGACTTTCACTATCTGAAGCGAAAATATCAAGCTGGATGCCATTGATGAGACAGTACCATAATACACCAGAGAAGAACTGCCCTATCGGTTTCCATTTTGTAAATCTTTACAAAAGCAAACTGATAGGCCTTTCTCCCATAGGAAGGCTGGTGGCTTCCAAACACTGACCCATAAACTGAGAGCTTAACCACAATACTACTAAGATTCTTAGATATTTGAAAATAAAAGAAAACAAACATGGCTACCGAGTTGGATTTCAACTCATATGGACCCTATAGGACAAAGTAGAGTTTGGCCTTTAAGGTGCTAGTAGGTTTTGTGAAAACAGTCTACTAAATCTTTTCTCCTCCAGAGCAGCTAGTGGCTTTCAGTTCACAATATTTTGATGAGCAGCTGAGTGTTTTAACCAATGCCTCAGCAATTTATCTAGTTTTAGAACAGCTATCTTTTGTCTCAATATTGCTGAAGCTCAGTAATTTTCAAGTACATAGGGAGAATATTACCAAGCTCTAGGGGTTGGAGTCCTGGTAGGCACTGTGGGTTAATGGGCTGGACTGCAAAAGTGGTTTGAACCACAAAGTCAGCAGTTCAATCTCACCAACCACTGCTTGGAAACCCTATACAGGGTCAATATGGGTTGAAATTGACTCAACAGCACTCAACAACAACAATCACAGGGGTTGGAAAGATACATTATCCAGTAGTTGTACAAATTTGCATTCCTTATCTAACTTTTTAAAATCTATTTTGACAATGTGATAGTCTCTGAAACTTTTTACTAAATACGCAAAACCTAAAAGGCTATGGTTATCTCTATACTATGTCTCTACATTTACAGTTGTTTTTATTATTATTATTATTTTTAAATCAAGCTTTCATTTCATAGAACATAATAGAACAAATAAATGTGAATAGAATAGCCTGACTCAGTTATATACTGCTCTTGTAATCCAAGACACAGTTCTAGGGATTATTGCAATAGTAAAATTTAGATAGAGGGGTAATGAAAAAGATGCATTGAGCAACACAAGCAGCTATTATCATTAATTTTAAAGTTATTTTTCACAGCTAGACATAGTTCGCCTATAATGCTCTACAGTGTGTATGAAAAAGACAATGAAAAAAGATATTGGGTGATGTTTCTGTCATGATAAAAGTGTTGCATTGTATATATATTTGATTATACAGCTACATATTCAAAAGTATTTTCTACATAAAATCTCATTGACTTCAATTAGAATTTCCAATCTGAGTGCACCATATGGCTTTGCTTAAAAGCAATGAGACTATTAAATTTAATTACTTTTATATGTGTCTCGCATGGTAAAGGTGCTTGTTAAAGGAGCAGCAACTATATAAGAATTATTTCTTGTAAAAATTGAAAACTAAGAAGATGGCTACTGTCTGGTGGTTACTAATTGGCAGTCAATTTCAAAGGAAAAGTAATTTTCATAATACTAAAACATATCATGCAGAGAACAATGTCCCCTTACTAATCGTATTGCTCCTGTGGTTACAGTGTTGGAATGTAATGTAGATACACAGGGCACTAAAAGCAAATTATTTCTTCTGCTTATAAGTCTTGTCTTCTTTCCTCCTTTATTCATAATAGAGTAGAATCTTAAGTACTTACAAAGGGGAATA
>NW_006408980.1:1129037-1130158 GCF_000296735.1 Chrysochloris asiatica
ATAACCAATACATATGAAAAATATCAATCATTAGCATAACACACAAATAAAATCTTGCTAGAGATAACTCAAAAATGGTTGTAGCAATACATTCATATGTAACTCCTAGAAACTTGAATCTAACTTAGAAGTTGATGTGAAATAAGATATATAAGCACTGTTGTCTTGTGGATATTAGCTAAGAGAAGGTAACATCAGAAACATATTTGCTTATATTTCATTGACTATGTAATTCTTTCATATGGGTGAATCATAACAAATTATGTATAATATTGTGAAAAATGGCAATTATAGAATACTTCTTGAACTCATGTGAAACCTGTACATAGACTAAGAGGCAGTTGTTCGAACAGATCAAGGGGACACTTCATGGTTTATATTCAGAAAAATTGTGTGTCAGGTTTTATTTTTCATCATACTAATCCAATACTTTCATCTATCATGTAACCTAAGAATCTGGACTATATGGAGAAGATGTGACATTAGGATTGCAGAAACATGCATTAACAACCTGGAACAGGCAGTTAATGCAACCATGCTTATTAAAATTGAAAAGGACTTGAAGTATTTACAGATGAAGATCATCATTCAATATGGATTAACCCTCAATACAAAGAATGAAAACCCTCACTACTTGATCAGTAAGCAAGGTCATGATAAACAAAGAAAATATAGAAGTTGTAAGCATTTCATTTTACTTGGATTCACAATGCAACTGGAAGAAGGTAAGAAATCAAATGAAATTGCATTAGTCATTCTTCTGATAATGACCTCCATAAATGTTAAAATGTCAATTTGAATCCTGGTGTGGTGCTGTAAAATTATGTACTGGGCAGGAAAGTCAGTTGGAACTACAAGGTCCGGAGGCTCAAACTTGCCATTTGCAAATTGGAAACCATATACAGTATCACTGAGTCTGAACCAACTCAAAGGCAATTAACAGTAACAACATTAAGGTAAGCCAGATCCAAGCCATTGTATTTTCAGTTGTCCCAGAGGCATATGCGCCCTGGGCAAACTGAAAAGTTTAGGCCTTCCAAAGAATAATCTTCTGTCAGCTCCTTCTTTTAATCTAATTTTATCCAGTATTTCTTGATTGATTGAATTTCTCCTCAAGGGAT